>NW_023996574.1:0-38524 GCF_015586225.1 Lucilia sericata | reverse complement strand
ACAGAACTAGAACAGAACTAGAACAGAACTAGAACAGAACTAGAACAGAACTAGAACACTAGAACAGAACTAGAACAGAACTAGAACAGAACTAGAACAGAACTAGAACAGAACTAGAACAGAACTAGAACAGAACTAGAACAGAACTAGAACAGAACTAGAACAGAACTAGAACAGAACTAGAACAGAACTAGAACAGAACTAGAACAGAACTAGAACAGAACTAGAACAGAACTAGAACGAACGAACTAAACAGAACTAGAACACTGAACTAGAACAGAACTAGAACAGAACTAGAACAGAAACTAGAACAGAACTAGAACAGAACTAGAACAGAACTAGAACAGAACTAGAACAGAACTAGAACAGAACTAGAACTAGAACTGACCTAGAACTGATTTAGAACGGAACTAGAACTGAACTAGAACTTAAATATCTTCAATTCTCCTTTAACATTTCAAATTCCTTTAAAGTATAAATCAATGACATGTCCTGCAACACTGTAACCAAACGACAACTTAGTCTTAACCAATATTTAAATACTGATACCCTTAAAACACTATTGTCGACTACTATATGACTTGGCATCATCTGCCAATAACTTTTCCTTAATGAATTTCCCCCAGTAGCCCTTGGCAACTCTGTCAAATTGTGTGTTTACTTTATGTTTAAGAAACAAATGATTCCTGGCACACAATCAAACAGAAACGCACACAGAAGCACATAGGCACACACACACATGTACAGATGCAGATATAAAGATAGATAAGACCACTAGACATGTAGAAAATCATAAACCAGGTATAATGCCAGAGGAGCAAATAAAGAGCACAAGAACTGAAAAAGGAAAACAGAAGGAAAATTCTGTTGGATGGTAAATATAAAAGGACATGAAATGGAAATTGGAGGAGATATTTCAAAATACTTTTGAGTTTAAATTTGCTACATAAAGTCTTTACATTTACAGTTTTATTGATTAAGCACAGCTACGCAAAAACGGAAGTAGAACGTGATGCGTAACAAAAAACACACACACATAGTTACCGCACTCAGCAACACTATGACGAATACTGTAATTGAAAATTAAACTTAACGGAAAGAAGTTAAATTTGAAAATTGTAATTTTGTCAGAAAAAGACGGCGGAACCAAAAAGAAAAATTTTATAATGAAAGCGTGAAACTAACAACAGAAATTACAACAAATCAACATTATTTGTTGAAAACGTTAAACAACTAACAACAACACATACATAAACAAATTGCAACAAAAAAAAAAAGAAAACAGTAGCATCCTGTTTTCAACATTAAAGGAAATCACCGAGGAATATTACAAGAAAGCAACTAAAGGAAACTGTTACAGCCGTCTAATTGTAAATTAGAAAATTTTCCAAACTAACGCATTATGTCACCAACATAACGTTACATTAAATGTAATACAGGAAAATTGTGAAAATAACTACTAAAAAAAGGAAATTTGTAAAAAAAAGGAGCTGGTAGAAAAAAAAATAAAAAAAATGAAAACGAACGAACAAATTTAATTAATTTGAGACTTGTATTAGAAACGTGTAAAAAGTAAGGCATTTGACAACCTTTTACTAAATGAAATGCATAAATGGCAAAAAAGTGAAAAACACGTTAGAGAAAAACAGTCTAGAGGATTATGTTTGCCGTAGTTGGATGAAAAAAAAAACTCCAAACTCAAATAGTGAAAAATGTCAAGGGATCCAAAGGATCAAGCAGGAACAGTAATTTGCTTTAACCTCACTACTCTACTTTGGCTGTTGACGATAATTTCAATAGGGAAATTCAGAAACTGTCATCTTGTGACTTTCTTTGACAGCTATTGAAATGTCAATGTATAAATAGTTAAAAGACATTCTTGGATATTGGAGAAAATTTTAATTTGATAACAAATTTTTAAAGCAATTTAGAGAAAAGAACTAGAACACAACTGAACAGAACTAGAACAACTAAACAGAACTAGAACAGAACTAGAACAGAACTAGAACAGAACTAGAACAGAACTAGAACAGAACTAGAACAGAACTAGAACAGAACTAGAAAACTAGAACAGAACTAGAACAGAACTAGAACAGAACTAGAACAGAACTAGAACAGAACTAGAACAGAACTAGAACAGAACTAGAACAGAACTAGAACAGAACTAGAACAGAACTAGAACAGAACTAGAACAGAACTAGAACAGAACTAGAACAGAACTAGAACAGAACTAGAACAGAACTAGAACAGAACTAGAACAGAACTAGAACAGAACTAGAACAGAACTAGAACAGAACTAGAACAGAACTAGAACAGAACTAGAACAGAACTAGAACAGAACTAGAACAGAAAGAACAGAACTAGAACAGAACTAGAACAGAACTAGAACAGAACTAGAACAGAACTAGAACAACTAGAACAACTAGAACAGAACTAGAACAGAACTAGAACAACTAGAACAGAACTAAACAGAACTAGAACAGAACTAGAACAGAACTAGAACAGAACTAGAACAGAACTAGAACAGAACTAGAACAGAACTGAACAGAACTAGACAGAACTAGAACAGAACTAGAACAGAACTAGAACAGAACTAGAACAGAACTAGAACAGAACTAGAACAGAACTAGAACAGAACTAGAACAGAACTAGAACAGAACTAGAACAGAACTAGAACAGAACTAGAACAGACTAGACAGAACTAGAACAGAACTAGAACAGAACTAGAACAGAACTAGAACAGACTAGAACAGAACTAGAAAGAACTAGAACAGAATAACAGAACTAGAACAGAACTAGAACAGAACTAGAACAGAACTAGAACAGAACTAGAACAGAACTAGAACAGAACTAGAACAGAACTAGAACAGAACTAGAACAGAACTAGAACAGAACTAGAACAGAACTAGAACAGAACTAGAACAGAACTAGAACAGAACTAGAACAGAACTAGAACATAGAACAGAACTAGAACAGAACTAGAACAGAACTAGAACAGAACTAGAACAGAACTAGAACAGAACTAGAACAGAACTAGAACAGAACTAGAACAGAACTAGAACTAGAACAAACTAGAACAGAACTAGAACAGAACTAGAACAGAACTAGAACAGAACTAGAACAGAACTAGAACAGAACTAGAACAGAACTAGAACAGAACTAGAACAGAACTAGAACAGAACTAGAGAACTAGAACAGACTAGAACAGAACTAGAACAGAACTAGAACAGAACTAGAACAGATCGACAGAACAACTACAACAGAACTAGAACTAATTTAAAACTGGTTTTTAACAAAACATTCTGAATATGGTTATATTAATGTTGTTGGCCTTTGTGAATCCCTTAATATCTAGTCTTTTCAAACTTCTAAAAAAAGAACCCACAGGTTTTTCTTATATTTATATGGTTTCCTACCATCATGACTACCGATTTTTTGCAGAACTTTTTCTATGCTCTTTTAAGTTTTAGTAGAATTTTTTTCAGATGTTGTTTGTTTTTACCCCACAATTTTGGTTGTGTGTGTTTGTCTGCAGTAGCGTATTTAAAGGTGTAGAGAGGGCCTTCTTAGGAGTTTTAAAGAAAAACTTATTGCAAGATGTTGAGGAATATTTGAAGACAATAAAAAGGTAGCAAAAAATTTTTTTAAAAAGGCCCTTGCTTTACCTCACCCTACCCTATGGTACATAAAAGTGGCATTACAACTTCTTGTTTCATATTCAAAATTTGTGTGTGCAATTTTTTTTTACTCTTCAATTTTATTCCTTTAAATATGTTGTTGTTTTTGCTATTTTGTGCTTAATTCTCCTTGACTGCAACCATATGCATGTGTACGTAATGTTGAATTTTGAAGCCAACGACCCACTTTCTCAAACCAAATGCGGTAATGTTGGTGGTTTACTGGGTTACCAGGCTCACTGCAGAATAAAAGAAGAACTTTCTTCTCTCCATCAAACTATTACTTGTATGACTAACATCAGAGAGTGTATGTTGTATGCTGGAGCTGTGGCTGCTACACGGAAACTTCTACTGGTGAGGTGCTTTTTGTTGTAGTTGTTGTAAGTTGCAAATAGTATTTATATGTGTTTTTTTTTGAGAGTTGCTGCAGTAGCAAGTAGCAGCAGCCAGCCAACAATAATGACGATGATGAGTTTGTTTTTACCTGTTTCTTTTTTTGTAAATTATTTTCTTTTTTTTTTAGTTAAGTTTTAGTTTTGTTTTTTACTTTAATGGTTTCTTTTGCAGTATTTTGCTGTGAAAAAATGCAGCCTGCATCATATGCCGCCGTTGTAGTTATCGCCAACAAAAAACGCGCTATAATAACAAACAAAATTGACAAGGTGTTTTTGAAATAATGACAACTAAAGCTATTTTTAGTTTTTCATTTAAGCGCTTTACGTCTTTTTTGCAAGTCTTGCTGTTCTTCATATTATAGTTGTGTATGTATGTGATTTAAAATAATAGCTGTGCAATTTAATATGTTGTTGAACATTGTACATACCTGAAAAGAAATACAAAAAAATAATTAATATAAAATTGTAACATAAATGAAAAACAACTACTATTTAGTATGATAAATAGAGACATGAGAGATAGTAATAAAAAATTAATAACATCCCAGTAGGAAATTTTTAGAAACCGTTGGACTTCTTCTAGGACAAAACATATAGGATATTTAACAGATTTTCGAAATTTATTAACACATATGGGCAAAGCAACAAACTGTAGAGGCTTCACACTTCCTGACTTATTACTATCACTTTTGGCCACCCGCTGTTCATATTTCCCACTGGGTTTTCTTAAAAATTTCAATATGGCAATTATGTTCAAATATATTTCTCATAAAAAAACATTAATAAATTTGTCTTACTGTTAATTTAATTTTAAACTTTACGCTTGGTTGCCCAATATCGGATAGAGTATGTTACTAGCTTTATACCCAGTTTAAATATTAAAAAAAAATGTTGAATAAAGAAATTAACAAAAAACAGAGTTCAAGATATAAATCTTTTACCAATATAATTAATATATAAGAAAGGTCCACACTATGGTTATGGTCCAGACTAGTTTAGTTATATTTCAGTTCTAGTTAAGTTCTAGTTAAGTTCTAGTTCTGTTCTAGTTCTGTTCTAGTTATGTTCTAGTTCTGTCTAGTTCTGTTCTAGTTCCAGTTCTAGTTGCAGTTCTAGTTCAGTTCTAGTCGTTCTAGTTCAGTTCTAGTTCAGTTTAGTTCAGTTCTAGTTCAGTTCTAGTTCAGTTCTAGTCAGTTTCTAGTTCAGTTCTAGTTCACGTTCTAGTTCAGTTCAGTCTAGTTCAGTTCTAGTTCAAGTTCTAGTTCAGTTCTAGTTCAGTTCTAGTTCAGTTCTAGTTCAGTTCTAGTTCAGTTCTAGTTCAGTTCTGTTCAGTTCTAGTTCAGTTCTAGTTCAGTTCTAGTTCAGTTCTAGTTCAGTTCTAGTTCAGTTCTAGTTCAGTTCTAGTTCAGTTCTAGTTCAGTTCTAGTTCAGTTCTAGTTCAGTTCTAGTTCAGTTTCTAGTTCAGTTCTAGTTCAGTTCTAGTTCAGTTCTAGTTCAGTTCTAGTTTCAGTTCTAGTTCAGTTCTAGTTCAGTTCTAGTTCAGTTCTAGTTCAGTTCTAGTTCAGTCTAGTTCAGTATCAGTTCAGTTCAGTTCTAGTTCAGTTCTAGTTCAGTTCTAGTTCAGTTCTAGTTCAGTTCTAGTTCAGTTCTAGTTCATGTTCTAGTTCTGTTCTAGTTCTGTTCTAGTTGTTCTGTTCTGTTCTAGTCTGTTCTAGTTCTGTTCGAGTTCTGTTCTAGTTCTGTTCTAGTTCTGTTCTAGTTCTGTTCTAGTTTTGTTCTAGTTCTGTTCTAGTTCTGTTCTAGTTCTGTTCTAGTTTCTGTTCTAGTTCGTTCTAGTTCTGTTCTAGTTCTGTTCTAGTTCTGTTCTAGTTCTGTTCTAGTTCTATTCTAGTTCTGTTCTAGTTCTGTTCTAGTTCTGTTCTAGTGTCTGTTCTAGTTCTGTTCTAGTTCTGTTCTAGTTCTGTTCTAGTTCTGTTCTAGTTCTGTTCTAGTTCTGTTCTAGTTCTGTTCTAGTTCTGTTCTAGTTCTTTCTAGTCTGTCTAGTTCTGTTCTAGTTCTGTTCTAGTTCTGTTTCTAGTTCTGTTCTGTTCTGTTCTAGTTCTGTCTAGTTCTGTTCTAGTTCTGTTTCTAGTCTGTTCTAGTTTCTAGTTCTGTTCTAGTTCTGTTCCTAGTTCTGTTCTAAGTTCTGTTCTAGTTTCTGTTCTAGTTCTGTTCTAGTTCTGTTCTAGTTCTGTTCTAGTTCTGTTTCTAGTTCTGCTGTTCTAGTTCTGTTCTAGTTCGGTTCTAGTTCTGTTCTAGTTCTGTTCTAGTTCTGTTCTTTCGTTCTAGTTCTGTTCTAGTTCTGTTCTAGTTCTGTTCTAGTTCTGTTCTAGTTCTGTTCTAGTTCTGTTCTAGTTCTGTTCTAGTTCTGTTCTAGTTCTGTTCTAGTTCTGTTCTAGTTCTGTTCTAGTTCTGTTCTAGTTCTGTTCTAGTTCTGTTCTAGTTCTGTTCTAGTTCTGTTCTAGTTCTGTTCAGCTCTCTTCTAGTTCTGTTCTAGTTCTGTTCTAGTTCTGTTCTAGTTCTATTCTAGTTCTGTTCTAGTTCTGTTCTAGTTCTGTTCTAGTTCTGTTCTAGTTCTGTTCTAGTTCTGTTCTAGTTCTGTTCTAGTTCTGTTCTAGTTCAGTTCTAGTTCAGTTCTAGTTCATTTCAAGTTTAGTTCTAGTTCAGTTCTAGTTCTATTCTAGTTCTGTTCTAGTTCAGTTCTAGTTCTAGTTCGGTGCTAGTTCAGTTCTAGTTCAATTCTAGTTCTGTTCTAGTTTCTGTTCTAGTTCTGTTCTAGTTCTGTTCTAGTTCTGTTCTAGTTCTGTTCTAGTTCTGTTCTAGTTCTGTTCTAGTTCTGTTCTAGTTCTGTTCTAGTTCTGTTCTAGTTCTGTTCTAGTTCTGTTCTAGTTCTGTTCTAGTTCTGTTCTAGTTCTATTCTAGTTGTGTTCTAGTTCTGTTCTAGTTCTGTTCTAGTTCTGTTCTAGTTCTGTTCTAGTTCTGTTCTAGTTCAGTTCTAGTTCAGTTCTAGTCAGTTCTAGTTCAGTTCCAGTTCAGTTCTAGTTCCGTTCTAGTTCAGTTCTAGTTCAGTTCTATTTCAGTTCTAGTTCAGTTCTAGTTCAGTTCTAGTTCAGTTCTAGTTCAGTTCTAGTTCAGTTCTAGTTCAGTTCTAGTTCAGTTCTAGTTCAGTTCTAGTTCAGTTCTAGTTCAGTTCTAGTTCAGTTCTAGTTCAGTTCTAGTTCAGTTCTGTTCTAGTTCAGTTCTAGTTCAGTTCTAGTTCAGTTCTAGTTCAGTTCTAGTTCAGTTCTAGTTCAGTTCTAGTTCAGTTCTAGTTCAGTTCTAGTTCAGTTCTAGTTCAGTTCTAGTTCAGTTCTAGTTCAGTTCTAGTTCAGTTCTAGTTCTAGTTCAGTTCTAGTTCAGTTCTAGTTCAGTTCTAGTTCAGTTCTAGTTCAGTTCTAGTTCAGTTCTAGTTCAGTTCTAGTTCAGTTCTAGTTCAGTTCTAGTTCAGTTCTAGTTCAGTTCTAGTTCAGTTCTGGTTCAGTTCTAGTTCAGTTCTGGTTCAGATCTAGTTAAGTTCTAATTCAGTTCTAATTCATTTCTAGCAAAATTTTAGTTCAATTAAGTTCTAATTCAATTCTAGTATTTATCACCAGAATTTGTTGGTTAGAAGCATTACATCTTACAATATTTTAGTTGCGACTTTTTGAAAAAAACCTTCGATAAATTTTATTCAAAAATCTTAAATTTTATTTATTACTACTTTTCGAACAAATATTGCATCATTTTTAAAAAACTATTAACACCTTCGAAAACTAGACTTCATTACCTTTCCAATGATATATAACAAGTGGTATGTTGCTTTACTTTATAGTTAAAAAAAATGCCTAGAAAACATATCCCTTGAAGATAATGACATCAAATTTGTTCTAAAAAAACGTTGCTTACTATGCGCTTCTCATATTTGCATGTACCAATGTTATGGATGCTTTGTTGTTGCTTTTTTGCAAGAGGCGTTAAGTAAACTTCTGCTAACGACAAAACACGCATTGATTAAACTAAAACTGTTGTAATTGACGTATTTGCCGTATCGAATGCATATATAAGAGTTTTTTCTGTTTAGTTAATGTTGTTTGAGAAAAAGATGAGATTTTAGTAAAAATTTAGATTTATTGAAAAATATATTTTTGGATTAAAAAAATTGTATATTTAGTAAAAATTTGGAATTTTAATAAAAATTTTATTTTCAGTCAAAATTGTATTTTGAAAAAAAATTTTAATTTTTAGAAAAAATTTTTTTTTAATTTTTAATATAAATTTAGATTTATAGTAGGATTTTCGTTTTGAACAAAATTTAGATTTTATTAAAAATTTTGATAGCAATTAATCGAGTTCAGTTCTAGTTGATATCCTGTTGTAGTTCTGCTCAAGTTCTGTTCTAGTTCTGTTCTAGTTCTGTTCTAGTTCTGTTCTAGTTCTGTTCTAGTTCTGTTCTAGTTCTGTTCTAGTTCTGTTCTAGTTCTGTTCTAGTTTCTGTTCTAGTTCTGTTCTAGTTCTGTTCTAGTTCTGTTCTAGTTCTGTTCTAGTTCTGTTCTAGTTCTGTTCTAGTTCTGTTCTAGTTCTGTTCTAGTTCTTTCTAGTTCTGTTCTAGTTCTGTTCTAGTTCTGTTAGTTCTGTTCTAGTTCTGTTCTAGTTCTGTTCTAGTTCTGTTCTAGTTCTGTTCTAGTTCTGTTCTAGTTCTGTTCTAGTTCTGTTCTAGTTCTGTTCTAGTTCTGTTCTAGTTCTGTTCTGTTCTAGTTCTGTTCTAGTTCTGTTCTAGTTTCTGTTCTAGTTCTGTTCTAGTTGAAAAATCGCTCGATTAGCCATACTGTTTTTGTTAAGCCTTCATCATCAAAATGAGTTTCTTGTTTATTGTATAAATTTATTTATTTTTATCTCTTAATTCTAAACATGCAAATATGAAAATCTTGTGCAATTTGTTTTTTAGGCTTGAAGTATTTTACAAAATTATTAACAGAAAAAATCTTTTTGCTCATGTGAAGAGACTAAAGAAAAATGGTAAGAAAAGCAGTAAAATAGAAAAAAACTTAAAGCCGCCAAAATATAACTTAAACAAGCTTAAGATATATAATGAGAAAATAAATTTTGTAGACTTAAAACTTTAAAAAAATATATAAAACTAAATTTTGTTAAAGTGACAGCAGAAAAGGATTAAGTGTTTTTATTACAATTTCTAGGGAAAGTTAGAAAAGGCTGAAGTAAAACCATATTTGTAAGCACAAACTTTGTTAAGCTGGCACTTAGTCCTTTTTCGATGTTAAGGCGTTTCTTTGTTAAGGTTTGTGGTTATGTTTTCTTTTTTAATAAATAAAAACCTAATTTTACTTTTTTTTCTAAATATTAATCTTTTAAAAAACAAACTTTATATATTTGGTTTATAAAACTTTTTAATTTATTTTATTAGCTTTAGATTTGGACAAATGATTAATGTTCTTTAAATATATATAAATTTTTTTGCAAAATTTCTTACAAACATTTTATTATACTCTTTCTACCTGCAAATATTTAATGCCCCATTTTGTGGTGTGGTCTGTTTTGTTGTTGTTGTGGCTTAAGCTATATTGATATCCCTTTTTAGTGCCAGTGGAAAAAAGTATTCCCCTTTTAAATAACTTGTTTATAATGATGCCAAAAACAGTTTGCCATTTTACACATTTTGGTGGTTTAAATTCATTGATACGTTAAATAGGTATTTTATAGTATAACGCCTTTAGCATGTTTAGAAAATCATAAATTTCAACTATAAATCGTAAAAATATTTACAAACATATTTTTACGAAAGGCAGGCACAAAATATGAGAGCACTGCCGAGCCACAATTACATAAATATTTGTTATAGGCAATATTTCAATAAAATATGGCTGCAAATATGTTGCCATTTACGTGATTCATAATTTGAGCGTTTCAGTTAGATTTACTACGTTCTTATGTTTCGCTAAATACACCTTAATAAGGCTTGAGTTTTAAATGTTTCAAGGAATGTTTCGTTAAAATGATTTATTTCAGCTATAAATTTGTTAATATGTATCTTAAATTGGAGGTAAAAGTTGTTTTATATATAAAAAGAATACATTAAAAATAAAATCAAATTAAGCACAAAATTTCCAGAGAAATTATTGTTTTTTGAAGAATTAAAAAAAATATTATAGAGTTAAAACCGTTCTACAGTTCCAGTGCATTTCTACTTTCAGATCAGTTGTAGTTCAGTTGTAGGTCAGTCGTAGCTCAGTTGTATATCAGTTGTAGTTCAGATGTAGTTTAGTTGTAGTTAAGTTGTAGCTCAGTTGCAGTTCAGTTGTAGTTCAGTTCTAGTTCTAGTTCCAGTTCAGTTCTAGTTCCAGTTCAGTTCTAGTTCAGTTCTAGTTCAGTTCTAGTTCAGTTCTAGTTCAGTTCTAGTTCAGTTCTAGTTCAGTTCTAGTTCAGTTCTAGTTCAGTTCTAGTTCAGTTCTAGTTCAGTTCTAGTTCAGTTCTAGTTCAGTTCTAGTTCAGTTCTAGTTCAGTTCTAGTTCAGTTCTAGTTCAGTTCTAGTTCAGTTCTAGTTCAGTTCTAGTTCAGTTCTAGTTCAGTTCTAGTTCAGTTCTAGTTCAGTTCTAGTTCAGTTCTAGTTCAGTTCTAGTTCAGTTCTAGTTCAGTTCTAGTTCAGTTCTAGTTCAGTTCTAGTTCAGTTCTAGTTCAGTTCAGTTCTAGTTCAGTTCTAGTTCAGTTCTAGTTCAGTTCTAGTTTTCTAGTTCAGTTCTAGTTCAGTTCTAGTTCAGTTCTAGTTCAGTTCTAGTTCAGTTCTAGTTCAGTTCTAGTTCAGTTCTAGTTCAGTTCTAGTTCAGTTCTAGTTCAGTTCTAGTTCAGTTCTAGTTCAGTTCTAGTTCAGTTCTAGTTCAGTTCTAGTTCAGTTCTAGTTCAGTTCTAGTTCAGTTCTAGTTCAGTTCTAGTTCAGTTCTAGTTCAGTTCTAGTTCAGTTCTAGTTCAGTTCTAGTTCAGTTCTAGTTCAGTTCTAGTTCAGTTCTAGTTCAGTTCTAGTTCAGTTCTAGTTCAGTTCTAGTTCAGTTCTAGTTCAGTTCTAGTTCAGTTCTAGTTCAGTTCTAGTTCAGTTCTAGTTCAGTTCTAGTTCAGTTCTAGTTCAGTTCTAGTTCAGTTCTAGTTCAGTTCTAGTTCATTTCTATTTCAGTTCTAGTTCAGTTCTAGTTTAGTTCTGGTTCAGATCTAGTTAAGTTCTAATTCAGTTCTAGTTCAGTTCTAGTTCTCTTTCAGTTCAGTTCTAGTTCAGTTCTAGTTCAGTTCTAGTTAAGTTCTAGTTCAGTTCTAGTTCAGTTCTAGTTCAGTTCTAGTTCAGTTCTAGTTCAGTTCTAGTTCAGTTCTAGTTCAGTTCTAGTTCAGTTCTAGTTCAGTTCTAGTTCAGTTTCTAGTTCAGTTCCAGTTAAGTTCTAGTTCAGTTCTAGTTCATTTCTATTTCAGTTCTAGTTCAGTTCTAGTTCAGTTCTAGTTCTAGTTTAGTTCTGGTTCAGATCTAGTTAAGTTCTAATTCAGTTCTAGTAAAATTTTAGTTCAATTAAATTCTAGTTGAGTTCTAGCGTTTATCACCAGAATTTGTTGGTTAGAAGCATAACAATCTTTACAATATTTTAGTTGTGACTTTTTGAAAAAACCTTTGTAATTCGATAAATTTTATTCAAAAAATCTTAAATTTGATTTACTACTACTTTTCGTGCCAAGATTATATATTTTTTTAAAAATTAGTAACAGCTTTAAAAACTAGACTTCATTACCTTTCCAGTGATATATAACAAGTGGCATGTTGTTTCTCGTTATACCTCAAAAAAATTACTAGAAACATATCCCTTGAAAATAATGCTACTAAATTTGTTATAAGAAAACGTTGCTTACTATGCGCTTCTCATATTTGCATGTACATAAGTTAAACATGCTTTGTTTTTGCTTTATTGCAAGAGGCCTTAAGTAAACTTCTGCTAACGACAAAACACGCATTGTTAACACTAAAATTAATCATTGACGTATTTGCCGTATCGAAAGCTTATATAAGGGTTTTTTTTTGTTTTAGTTAATGTTTGAGAAAATGATGAGATTTTAGTAAAAATTTTGATATATTGAAAAAAATTGATTTTGGAATACAAAAATTTTAAATTTAGTAAAAATTTCGAATTTTAATAAAAATTGTATTTTGACAAAAAATTTTGATTTTTAGAAGAATTTTTTTATTTTTAGAATTTTTTTTATTTTTAATAAAAATTTAAATTTATAGTAAAATTTTGATTTTTGAACAAAATTTAGATTTTTATTTAAAATTTTGATAGCAATTAATCGAGCTCAGTTCTAGTTGATATCCTGTTGTAGTTCTGCTCAAGTTCTGTTCTAGTTCGGTTTTAGTTCTGTTCCAGTTCTGTTCTAGTTCTGTTCTAGTTCTGTTCTAGTTCTGTTCTAGTTCTGTTCTAGTTCTGTTCTAGTTCTGTTCTAGTTCTGTTCTAGTTCTGTTCTAGTTCTGTTCTAGTTCTGTTCTAGTTCTGTTCTAGTTCTGTTCTAGTTCTGTTCTAGTTCTGTTCTAATTATGTTCTAGTTCTGTTCTAGTTCTGTTCTAGTTCTGTTCTAGTTCTGTTCTGGTTCTGTTCTAGTTCTGTTCTAGTTCTGTTCTAGTTCTGTTCTAGTTCTGTTCTAGTTCTGTTCTAGTTCTAGTTTCTGTTCTAGTTCTGTTCTAGTTCTGTTCTAGTTTCTGTTCTAGTCTTCTAGTTCTGTTCTAGTTCTGTTCTAGTTCTGTTCTAGTTTCTGTTCTAGTTTTCTGTTCTGTTGCTAGTTCTGTTCTAGTTCTGTTCTAGTTCTGTTCTAGTTCTGTTCTAGTTCTGTTCTAGTTCTGTTCTAGTTCTGTTCTAGTTCTGTTCTAGTTCTGTTCTAGTTCTGTTCTAGTTCTGTTCTAGTTCTGTTCTAGTTCTGTTCTAGTTCTGTTCTAGTTCTTTCTAGTTCTGTTCTAGTTCTGTCGAGGTTCTGTTCTAGTTCTGTTTCTAGTTCTGTTCTAGTTCTGTTCTAGTTCTGTTCTAGTTCTGTTCTAGTTCTGTTCTAGTTCTGTTCTAGTTCAGTTCTAGTTCAGTTCTAGTTCTGTTCTAGTTCTGTTCTAGTTCTGTTCTAGTTCTGTTCTAGTTCTGTTCTAGTTTCTGTTCTAGTTCTGTTCTAGTTCTGTTCTAGTTCTGTTCTAGTTCTGTTCTAGTTCTGTTCTAGTTCTGTTCTAGTTCTGTTCTAGTTCTGTTCTAGTTCTGTTCTAGTTCTGTTCTAGTTCTGTTCTAGTTCTGTTCTAGTTCTGTTCTAGTTCTGTTCTAGTTCTGTTCTAGTTCTGTTCTAGTTCTGTTCTAGTTCTGTTCTAGTTCTGTTCTAGTTCTGTTCTAGTTCTGTTCTAGTTCTGTTCTAGTTCTGTTCTAGTTCTGTTCTAGTTCTGTTCTAGTTCTGTTCTAGTTCTGTTCTAGTTCTGTTCTAGTTCTGTTCTAGTTCTGTTCTAGTTCTGTTCTAGTTCTGTTCTAGTTCTGTTCTAGTTCTGTTCTAGTTCTGTTCTAGTTCTGTTCTAGTTTTGTTCTAGTTCTGTTCTAGTTCAGTTCTAGTTTAGTTCTAGTTCAGTTCTAGTTCAGTTTTAGTTCAGTTCTAGTTCAGTTCTAGTTCAGTTCTAGTTCAGTTCTAGTTCAGTTCTAGTTCTGTTCTAGTTCTGTTCTAGTTCTGTTGTAGTTCTGTTGTAGTTCTGTTGTAGTTCTGTTGTAGTTCTGTTCTAGTTCTGTTGTAGTTCTGTTTTAGTTCTGTTCTAGTTCTGTTCTAGTTCTGTTCTAGTTCTGTTCTAGTTCAGTTCTACTTCAGTTCTAGTTCAGTTCTAGTTCTGTTCTAGTTCTGTTCTAGTTCTTTTCTAGTTGATCAAGTTTACTTCAAGCTCACTAATTGCTCAGAATGATTCCCTCTCGTTTAATTTTAAACAATATTTTTTTTAAATTTTTCTCACTCTAACACTTAAATGATTGTTTTCAATAGTAACTATTATTTAATAACATAATTTATGGTTTTAAAAACCACAAAATGATAATAATTTGTCTTAAACACTAAAACTAGAAAAAAAAGCTAAAAGGAAATGAACAAAAAAAAAAAAAAACTCAAATTATGCACTAGTATAATAAAAAATTATGAACATTTTGATTACACATCAAATAATAGAAAAAATCTTTATACAATTTTTTTCTCCATAATTCTAACACTTTGCAATTTAAACAAAAAAAGACAAAAAGTAAACTTTGTTTTAGTTTTTTCTACAATTTTTCTTATTAATGCAACAAAATGATGTAATATTTGCTTAAATGCAACAAAAATGAAATGAGTTTTATTTTTGACCAACAATCAACCCACTGAAACAGAGAGTGAGAGAGACAAACCCCAAATCATTTGCTAGTGGGTGTAAAAACTTACTATATATAGAAGTTGTATAATAAAAATGAAATAAAATGTAGAATAATGTCTTGAACTAAAACTTTATTATCATTATTTGCTGTTTATTATTAAACACACAAGAAATATAGCAAATGAAAAAAATTCTAAGAAAATTTAATTAAGATTTTTCTTTCTGTCTTTACCGCAGTGTTATGACAAGTTTATTACCAAGTCTGGGACAATTATTTGTGATGAGTCTACAGAAATGTTTGTAAGAAAAAAAAACTGAATTGTAATTAAATCATTATTATAGCATTTTCAATCATAATAAATTTTTATGTAAATATACTAGCTTTACCCAGTGTGCTTTGCTACCCTAAAAGCAGTATAAATAGAAAACCCACTTAACGATTTTGAAGATTCTAACTGCAATAGTTCTCTAGATTTACAATATGTTACATATTAGAGATGCCAAGCAAATTACTGAAAGTTCGCCAATTTCTATCTATCTATGAAAAATTTGAAAAATATAATAGTTTCCAAGATATACGTAATTTTGTATTTAATTCATTTATGTAGTGCCAAGCCCCCAATTGAAAGCTCGCCCGTTATTCTCTAAATGTTCACTGAATGTCAGAGTTTTTTATGTAAAATTTTAAGATTCTAGCTCTAGTAGTTTCCTGATATACAATTATTCTATTTCATTCATGTGGGGGCTTCAAGATCCCCAGATGAAAGTCCGATATTTTTTCTCCAAAATATTCAGATGATTATTGAAGTAATTTCTGCAAAATTTGAAGAATCTAGTTCTATTAGTTTCCCAGATAAACGAAATTTTATATTTAAGTCATATGGGAGTTGTCAAGTTCCCCATTGAAAGTCCGCCCGTTATACTCTAATTGTTTAGATGAATGTCAAAGTTTTTCAAGTAAAATTTGAAGATTCTAGCTCTAATAGTTTCTAAGATATCCGATTTTTTCTAATTAATTCATATGGGGGCTCCAAGCCCCCCCAGATGGAAGTCCGATCTTTTTCATCCAAAATGTTCAGACGAATATTTAAGTTCTTAGTGCAAAAGTTGAAGAATTTAGTTCTATTAGTTTCCCAGATAAACGAATTTTTGCATTTAATTAATATGGGAGGTGCCGCTCCCCTCCTTGGTAGTCCGCCAATTTATTTTCCAAAATGTTAACATGGATGTTAAAGTTATTTGTGCAAAATTTTAAGATTCTAACTGTAATTGTTTCTAAGATAAACGAATTTTTGTTTTTAATTTATATGGGAGGTGCCACGCCCCCTAATGCTAGTCCGCCTACTTTTTGTCCTAAATAATCATATTGACACTAAAGTGGCTCCGACAAAATTTGAGGACTCTAACTGTTATATTATCTCAAATATACGGATTTAATATTTTCTAATATGGGCGTGGCACCTCGCCCACTTGAAATTTCAAAATAAAAAGTAGCCTATTACCTATTCCAGACATACAGGAATACGCTGTGAAAATTTCAAGAAAATCGGTTCAGCAGTTTTGTAGTCTATAACGTTCAAACATACAAACATACAAACAAACACACATTCATTTTTATATATATAGATACACACACACACATTCATATAATTTGAATTTTTATATTTTATTACAATTTTTCATCAATAAACACCAAACACAATAGGTTTATTGACATTTTGAATAAATACATATTTGATTTGATTCGTTTTCTGATAGATATATATAAATATTGATTTAATTTATACTGCATGTCATAATTTAATAATAATTAAATAAATTGGTTTTATGCAAAATAATTTATTTAAACATTAAATATGATTGAATTGTCTGCTGATAAGAAAAGGAGAGGGAGAGAGAGAAATGAGAGAGAATTCCTTTTAAAGCAAAGGTGTCCTTAGAGATCACCAGTTTTTCTAGTGATCTCGAGAGAGATTTTCTAAAGCCATGTAGATCAGTTCCCTATGATCAGTTTTAATTTGAAATAAACTTGATCATTTAAAGATCAATCTTTGAAGAATTGTTCCCTAAAGATGGTGATCGTTTAATGATCAGATTATTGTTACAGAACTGTGTGTTGAATTGTGAATAAATTTGTCTTTTAGAGACAATTTGAAGTGATTGTGAAGAAATTTTGTTGGTCGCTTTGTGAAGAATAGAATTGATCGTTTTATGATCAAGTTTTCTTTAGAGAAAAGTTGATTACTATGTGATCGTATTTATGATCAATGAGCAAATGTTATCTGTAGGGATGTAGATAACTTCTCTGTGATCAGTTTTGATGTAATGATAAGTTGATCGCTTTATGATCTTTCAGTTTTAGTTTAAAGTAAAGTAGATGAAGTTTTATTTAAAGATGTTGATCGTTTAATGATCCTGCTTTTGTTACAGAACTGTTGATCTTTTTGTGATGAAATTAACCTCAGAGAAAAATTGTTGGTTTTCTACAAAGATCATGCATTCGTAGAAGCAAGTTGATCTCTATATGAAGATTATTTCTTGTAGATAATTTTGTTGTCTTTAGAGTAAAGTTGACTGCTTTGTCGTTCAGTTTTCTTTAGTAAAAATTTGATCTCTTTGCGATAATATTTCTGAAAAGTTGTTCACAAAGAGGTCAATGTGTGATCATGTTTTGTTTATCACTTTTAGATCAAGTTTTCTCAAGAGAAAACAGTGATCACTGCGAGATCTAGCTTTCTTTTTATAGAAAACAGTGATCACTGAGTGATCAAGTTTTCTTAATAGAAAACAGTGATCACTGGGAGATCTTGTCTTCTCTATAGTAAACAGTGATTACTGAGTGATCAAGTTTTCTTAATGGAAAACAATGATCACTGAGTGATCAAGTTTTCTTAATAGTACACAGTGATCACTGAGTGATCAAGTTCTTTTAATAGAAAGCAGTGATCACTGAGTGATCAAGTTTTCTTAAGAGAAAGCAGTGATCACTGAGTGATCAAGGTTTCATAATAGAAAACAGTTATAACTGAGTGATCAAGTATTCTTAATAAAAAACGGTGACCACTGAGTGATCAAGTTTTCTTAATAGAAAACAGTGATGACTGCGTGATCTAGTTTTCTTTATAGAAAATATTGAACACTTAGTGATCAAGTTTTCTCTATAGAAAAATGATCAAAGCGAGATCTAGTTTTCTTTATAGAAAACAGTGATCACTGAGTGATCAAGCTTTCTTTATAGAAAACAGTGATTACTTAGTGATCAAGTTTTCTTAATAGAAAACAGTGATCAAGTTTTCTCTTTAGAAGAAAGTGATCACTGGGAGATCTTGTCTTCTCTATAGTAAACAGTGATTACAAAGAAATTCAATTTCCTCTATAGGAAGTAGTGATCACTGCGTAATCTGGTTTTCTCTTCAGAAAACAATGATCACTAAGTGATAAAATTTTCACCCCAGAAACAATGATCGATTAGTGATCATGTTTTAGCTAATGAAACCAGTGACCACTGAACGATCGCATAATCTCTATATAAATCAGAGATCACTGATCGCTGTGTGGTGTCTCTTTAGAAAAAAATGATTGCTTGGTAATGAAGTGATCTATAGAATATCATGATCAGTTGATTAAGTTTCCTTTAAAGTAATGTAAGACATTTCGCAAAAAAGTTCCTGTTAGATAAATATTGATCGCTTCTTAAGCAAGTTTTCCCCAACTAATCCTTAGGGATCAATTTTCTTTATATAAAAGTTAATCTCTGCCATCAGCAGTGTTCTTTATCAGAAGGTCTATAAAAAATTACTATATTAAAACTTTATTGATTTTTTTTGTTCAAAAGTTTAATATATATACCAGCAGGAGTTCAATTGCATTTTAATACTATTAAATTAAGTGAAAACTTTTTTTATTGACATTTTTTTCTTTTCCATTTTATTGCCTTTGAAATTTTAATATTGTCATTTTATATTCATTTTTTAATAACTCACACTTTATTTAAATTGTCTGCGACATAAGGTCATTTCCACTGTCTGTCATAACGCCCGCAGTTATAATTGTGTTCCACCAACAATTGTGCTACAATTTATTTTAAATATGCATTTTTTTATATTTTATTAATTTACCAGCTTTTTTATTTTGTTAATAATTTTAATGCTTAAATATGTTGTCATACAGAAGAGTAGGAATTTTTTTAAATGGGTGTTTATTTTGTGTGCTTTTTTAATAGTTTTTTTTTTTATTAAATTGAGTTTTTGTTGTTATTGTTGTTGTTGCATTTATTAATATTCCATTAGCTCCTGTTATTGACATTCAATTAATTATAATCATATTATGAGTTGTTGTACAAAAAAATGTTTGCAAAAAAAATAATAACATTTGTTACTGTATTCCAGCACACATGTTTGAAAGTCAGGTGTGGAGAATTTTCTCCAAAGAAAACTGTCATCAGTAAGTGAAACCATGATCTTTAAGAGAATGAGTGACCATTTTTTCTCTAAAGAAACCTACCATAAGCTAGACTATAAACTAGACTATAAACTAGACTATAGACTAGACTATAAACTAGAGTATAGACTAGACTATAGACTATAGACTAGACTATAGACTAGACTATAGACTAGACTAGACTAGACTAGACTAGACTAGACTAGACTAGACTAGACTAGACTAGACTAGACTATAGACTAGACTAGACTATAGACTAGACTATAGACTAGACTATAGACTAGACAATAGACTAGACTATAGACTAGACTATAAACTAGACTATAGACTAGACTATAGACTAGACTATAGACTAGACTATAGACTAGACTATAGACTAGACTATAGGCTAGACTATAGACTAGACCATAGACTAGACTATAGACTAGACTATAGACTAGACTATAGACTAGACTATAGACTAGACTATAGACTAGACTATAGACTAGACTATACTAGACTATAGACTAGACTATAGACTAGACTATAGACTAGACTATAGACTAGACTATAGACTAGACTATAGACTAGACTATAGACTAGACTATAGACTAGATACTAGACTAGACTATAGACTAGACTATAGACTAGACTATAGACTAGACTATAGACTAGACTATAGACTAGACTATAGACTAGACTATAGACTAGACTATAGACTAGACTATAGACTAGACTATAGACTAGACTATAGACTAGACTATAGACTAGACTATAGACTAGACTAGACTAGACTATAGACTAGACTATAGACTATACTATAGACTAGACTATAGACTAGACTATAGACTAGACTATAGACTAGACTATAGACTAGACTATAGACTAGACTATAGACTAGACTATAGACTAGACTATAGACTAGACTATAGACTAGACTATAGACTAGACTATAGACTAGACTATAGACTAGACTATAGACTAGACTATAGACTCTGACTATAGACTAGACTATAGACTAGACTATAGACTAGACTATAGACTAGACTATAGACTAGACATAGACTAGACTATAGACTAGACTATAGACTAGACTCATAGACTAGACTATAGACTAGACTATAGACTAGACTATAGACTAGGACTATAGACTAGACTATAGACTAGACTATAGACTAGACTATAGACTAGACATAGACTAGACTATAGACTAGACTATAGACTAGACTATAGACTAGACTATAGACTAGACTATAGACTAGACTATAGACTAGACTATAGACTAGACTATAGACTAGACTATAGACTAGACTATAGACTAGACTATAGACTAGACTATAGACTAGACTATAGACTAGACTATAGACTAGACTATAGACTAGACTATAGACTAGACTATAGACTAGACTATAGACTAGACTATAGACTAGACTATAGACTAGACTATAGACTAGACTATAGACTAGACTATAGACTAGACTATAGACTAGACTATAGACTAGACTATAAGACTAGACTATAGACTAGATTATAGACTAGACTATAGACTAGACTATAGACTAGACTATAGACTAGACTATAGACTAGACTATAGACTAGACTATAGACTAGACTATAGACTAGACTATAGACTAGACTATAGACTAGACTATAGACTAGACTATAGACTAGACTATAGACTAGACTATAGACTAGACTATAGACTAGACTATAGACTAGACTATAGACTAGACTATATACTAGGCTATAGACTAGACTATAGACTAGACTATAGACTAGACTATAGACTAGACTATAGACTAGACTATACTAGACTATAGACTGGACTATAGACTAGACTATAGACTAGACTATAGACTAGACTATAAACTAGAGTATAGACTAGACTATATACTAGACTATAGACTAGACTATACTAGACTAGACTAGACTAGACTAGACTAGACGATAGACTATAGACTATAGACTATAGACTATAGACTATAGACTATAGACTAGACTATAGACTAGACTATAGACTAGACTAGACTAGACTAGACTAGACTAGACTAGACTAGACTAGACTAGACTAGACTAGACTAGACTAGACTAGACTATAGACTAGACTATAGAATAGACTATAGACTAGACAATAGACTAGACTGTAGACTACACTATAGACTAGACTATAGACTAGACTATAGACTAGACTATAGACTAGACTATAGACTAGACTATAGACTAGACTATAGACTAGACTATAGACTAGACTATAGACTAGACTATAGACTAGACTATAGACTAGACTATAGACTAGACTATAGACTAGACTATAGACTAGACTATAGACTAGACTATAGACTAGACTATAGACTAGACTATAGACTAGACTATAGACTAGACTATAGACTAGACTATAGACTAGACTATAGACTAGACTATAGACTAGACTATAGACTAGACTATAGACTAGACTATAGACTAGACTATAACTAGACTATAAACTAGACTATAGACTAGACTATAGACTAGGACTATAGACTAGACTATAGACTAGACTATAGACTAGACTATAGACTAGACTAGACTAGACTAGACTAGACTATAGACTAGACTATAGACTAAACTATAGACTAGAATATAGATTAGACTATAGACTAGACTATAGACTAGACTATAGTCTAGACTATAGACTAGACTTTAGACTAGACTATAGACTAGACTATAGACTAGACTATAGACTAGACTATAGACTAGACTATAGACTAGACTATAGACTAGAATATAGACTAGACTATAGACTAGACTATAGACTAGACTATAGACTAGACTATAGACTAGACTATAGACTAGACTATAGAATAGACTATAGAATAGACTGTAGACTAGACTATAGACTAGACTATAGACTAGACTATAGACTAGACTATAGACTAGACTATAGACTATACTATAGACTAGACTATAGACTAGACTATAGACGAGACTATAGTTTAGACTATAGACTAGACTATAGACTAGAGTATAAACTAGTCTATAAACTAGACTGTAAACTAGACTACAAACTAGACTACAAACTTGACCATAAACTAGACTATAGTCTAGTTTATAGTCAAGCCTAGACTGTAGGGTAGAGAAAATGGTAATATGATCGTTGAACGAATGAAAACTATGATCACTCAGTGATGATCTCTATATAAAAAGAGATGGTCTATGTAAAATCCTTGATAGCTTCCGTCCATCTTCCATTCATTCGTTTATAAAATACTCCATTTTTATTGAAGTACATTGCCCATCTCTGTCTTTATTCCCAGCACCTGGCTGTGGATATTAGTGTGTCAGTATGTTTTTGAACTGTATATATATTTTTATTATTAAAATGTTACAAATAGTGATTTAATTAAATTATGTTGCATAAAAATTATTAACATTTCATGCTGTGTATTTGTTGCATTTTCATTAATTTGTATATTTCTTTTCCTTAGTATGTGTGAACAAATTTAAATAGATTAAAAAGTGACGTTCACATTAATGAAACAATTAAGGCGAACACTTAAGATCAGTTAGTACAGTAAGTTAGTTGTTATGAATTAATTATTAGTTTAATAAAATTTTGCTTGTGGAAAAATCAATTAATGATGTTGTTTAAGTAGTGGTTTTCTTTAAACTTTTTTGTGTTTAGTGTGAATAAGTTTAATAAATAAGTCTTTTATTTTGGTTTTATTGTTATATTAACAATTTTAATGACAATTTATGTTTTTTAATGATTTTTTGTTTTTGTTGGAGAATAATACATATTTTATATATTAATAAGGCATTAAACAAATTGTTGTAGTTGTAGGTTTTTTGTATATTTTTTAATACATTTGATAATAATTATATTTTTGTTGTAAACATAATAATGCTTGAATGATAAATTACACTTGTCTGGCGTTATAAATTATATTTAAAGTACAAAGTGAGAAAGTGGGAGAAATTAACGAGTAAACATTTTGGTGTCTGGGTAGGTCTGTTGGTTGATTCAGTTGGTTGCTTGGCCAGACGCAGGTGGTAAAAGTTGGCAACATGGTTGTAAATTAATTGATTTAATTGTTTGTTACATGTTTTTTTTTTTTTAAATATTGTATTTTTGTTGATAGAGTTCATATTTACTACAACTAGTGGTTAAATTGTAATTAAGTAACAAATTTGTTGTAAATAATATAACAAGAGTTGTCAAGCTTTCTTTAGAAAATCTACTAATTTAAAAGCTTTTCAAGTTTATTGCCTTAAAACTTTCATATAAAGCTTTGTTTTGTATTAACTACTTCCTTTTAAGGTTTTGTTAATTAAACTATCTTTCCCAAAAAAAAAATTGTTAATTATTTAAATAAACTATAAATTTGCATAAGAAAGTTTGCTACACTCCTAGTATTTTTGTTAAACCTAAACATTTTGTCTTGTTTTTAAAAGGCAAAAACTTAAACTCCCACATAATTTATGTTACATTTTATATAATTGAAAAGATAACTATTTTACACAAACATTTCTCTAACTACCATATTAGTACAACAAAAATAATAATAATATTATCAAAAAGAAACTGAAAATATTCATCTGTAGCTTACTAGTCTCTTATCTAGTAAGTATAACTTAAATGATGACGTTATTTTCAAGTGAAAGCATAGTTTAATTTGCAACTAGTTAACACCTATATATGGCAGGGGGTGTCTGTCGTCTGTTCACTTAAGCATATCTCAGGGAGTTAACAATAACAATAGAAACCTACTTAAATGATAATCAAGTTAAGCTAACAAATACAGATCGCTACGTGCTAATATTTTGCTTAGAAAGAAACTTTCAGTTTCTAAGGAAAGAAAGATTCTTATAATGACTACAGCAGCGTGATCACCTACTTTTTTATTAAAGCTTTATAGCAAAGTGATCTAGAGAAATCTCAACTCCATAAATAAAGCTTTATTACTAAACGATCGACTTTAAACTAACTTTATAATGATCACTAATCGATCTAGTTTATTCTAAAGAAGATATGCTCCCTAATAAAGTTTCATTAAGAGAAATGATCGCAACAGTGGAGTCCACAACTTTTTCTTAGAAAATTTTTGATTTTCTTCTGATCAGCTTTGATCATTGATCACAAAACGATAATCTAGACTCTAAAGCGTTAAACTTTTTTCTTTAGAAAAAGTGATCGCAAAAGGATCAGCACAAAAGTTATTCTTATAGCGATCAACATTCTTCTGTCGAAAGCTTGAAAGCAAAACGTTTAAGAAGAACGGAGTCATTACAGTATTTTATAGATTGATCACATTTGATCACTGGATGACTACAATTTTCTATAGAAAACCGTTGTGATCACCCAGTGACACAGTTTTCTTGGGCCATAGTTGATCACAGAGTGAACATATTTTTCATGGAAAACTTTTCATCAATGAGAAATCATAGTTTACTTTATAAAGCCGTTGATCACTGGGTAATCAGTGATTACACAACAGACCGTTTTCATTCGGGAATCATTGATCACTGGGTGATCAATTGGTCACTGAGTGAACAACTTAAACCTAATGTAATCATGATCACAAAGCGCTAAATTTTAGATCAGGTATGACCACAAAGCAGTCATCAGATTTTTCTTTAGATTGATCACTGGATGACTACACTTTTCTATAGAAAACCATTGATCACTGGGTGATCACAGTTTTCTTGGAAAATAGTTGATCATAGAGTGAACCCAGTTTTTCTGGAGAACCTTTCATCAATGAGAGATCACTGTTTACTTTATAAAGCCGTTGATCACTGGGTAATCATTGATTATTCAGCAGACCGTTTTCATTAGGGAATCTTTGATCACTGGGTGATCGTAACATTCTTTAGAAAATCGTTGATAACTGGACGATCACAGTATTCTTTAGAAAAGCACTGATCATTAGGTGATCATAGGTTTCTTTAGAAAACCGTTGATCATTAGTTGATAATAGCCTTCCTTAGAAATACTTTAATATCTAAATGAACACAGTTTTATTTAGAAGATCATTGATCATTGGTGATCAATGATTTCATTAACAAAGCATTTTCTTTCGAAACCTACTGATCACTGGAAGATCATAGTTTTCTTTAGAAAACCATTTCTTAGAAAATCATGGATTACTAGATGATCAACTTTTTCTTTAAAGAGTTTCCTTTAGAAATCCATAGATCACTGGGTATTCAGAGTTTCCTTTAGAAAACCATAGATCACTTAGGGTTCACAGTCTTCTTGAAAAAATCCTTTCATCACTTGGTGATCAGTAGTTAAATAAGCAATACGTTTTCTTTAAAAAAAAAAAAATAACAACAACAATCTCTGAGCGATCACAGTTAACGATCACAGATTCTTTCAAAAAACGGTTGATCAATGGAAGATCAACATTTTAGTTTAAAGACCGTTGATCATTTGGCGATTAATGATACCAATTGCAAACTTTATCTTAAAAAATCCAAACCATTATTGGATGATTACTGCGCGATCAGAGTTTTCTATAGAAAATAAACTTCAACTTTTCGGATGATGACCAATCTTAAAACGTTCTACTTTCCTCAAACTTAAGGCGAAATGATCAATTATTATCTAAAGACAACTTGTCTCCATCAGCCTTTCTCTAAAGGTAATTTTTTCGAGAAATATTTATCTTTTGGCCTTTAAACGATCAACTGTTCTCTAATGTGAACTAGATTGCGTAACGATCAAGTCTTCTCTAATGAAAAATGGCAGTTATCAAGATCAAAAGGATCAACTGATCTCGCAGTAATATAGTTTTTGTTGATCAAGAGAGTTTACTCTTAACGATCGTAGAATGATCAAAGTCTTTCTATAGAAAACTTAATTACAGAGCGATCAACTCTTCTCCAAATACAATTTGATTACATCTAATTCGATTTTTATCAATCAATCGATTCTCCTTGGGAAAACTTTGATCAGTGAGTGATCGTTTAGGTTGCCTTTAAAGTTGATTAACTTATGATCATGTTTCCATGGAATGATCATGTTGTTCGTATAGAAAAGTTGATTATAGAGTAAATAGTTCTTTAAATTAACTTTTTACAAAGATTGCGGTGATCACACACAGTGATCAAGATCAAAAAGATCAAATGATCTCTCTGTAATACAGTTTTTGGTGATCAAGAGAGTTTACTCTTAACGATCTTTAGCTTTTAATAGATAAACAGTTTCTCTTTGAGAAAACTATGATCAGAAAGTGATCGATTGGGTTGTATTTAGAGTTGATTAACTTATGATCATGTTTTCAATGAATGATCATCTGCTTCCTATAGAAAATTCGATTGTAGAGCTTAACTTTTTACAAAGATTGCTGTGATCACACACAGTGATCAAGATCTTTGTTTGTTTAATCGAACTGATTAAGCGAGAGAGAGAAACATTAAAAATTTCCATTTAATTTCATTATAAAATATTGTTAATTAACATTTATTGTATACATTTATAGATCTTTGAAAAAAATTTCATTTTATGATTAATTGCACTAAATTTTTCAGATCAATATAAAATATAATTTAAAACAAATTTCGCTGTTTTTGGGGGATATCGTTTATTAGTGATGTGTTGTTATTTGTTCAAACAACCAAAATGTCTAAACATAATGATGCTAATTGACTATTAAAGGCATGACTTACATATTTTTTCACTTTAATTATTTGTTATTGCTATTTTATTGCCATAGTTATGGTAGTGGTGGTGGTGGTGGCGATAAAAGATTTTTCAAGCATTTCACTTTTTTCACATAAACTATTATTTATAATAAAATAATGTTAGAAAATAGAAATAACAATGTTAATAATGTATAAAATTATTAACAACTTTTAATCTAGTTTGTTGTATAAGGCAAAAAAAAAAGCTTTAAATCTGCTACAAAAAAATTAAATAAATATTTTAACTAAATAAGTTTGTTATAGGAGTATTTATGTGAAAATGTTGACGGCTTGGCGTTAAAAATTTACAAAACTAAATTTTTTTTTTTCAAAAATTTTTAATACAAAACAAATTTTCAAATTGAAATAATAAACAAAAAGTTTAATAACCATAAATGCATTAAAGTGAAAGTCTTTCTTGCCAAGTTTTTTTTTGAACAAACCTTATGAAAGAAAAATATTAACTAAATAAATATTAAATCTATTTAACAGCATCATGACCAAATTTTGGTTTATTTTAGCAGATTTGTGTACTACTGGTGTTTTTATTTTTAGTAACATGTTATAACATGTTTAGTTAACACACATATTGTTTTTTTTTTCAATATTTATTAGGTTTTTAATATTTTTTTAAAACTTTTTTTCTAATCTATTATTACAACATTTTTGTAATTGACCTGTTAAAGTAATAGTTTTGTTGCCAATTATTTGTTTCTATGCCAAAGTTGTAATTTATTGCTCGAAATGCTTAAAAAGTGGTTGAAGTTTAAAAAAATTTTAAATAATGTAGTAATTAGTTTTAACAAGTTTAATTATTAAAATTAAACATGTTTAAGAGCTGATCTCTAGCCTAAAGGAATAAAAGTCAACATCAATCATGATCATGATCGAAGTCACAGCTTTATTTGATAAAACATTAATCACATATTTCATTAGGAAAACTTTGATCACGGAATGATCATCATATTCCTAAGCAAAATATGGCTCTGTAACAGATAACAATTGAAAATTAAGATCACTTTATGATCATAGTTTTCTTTATAAAAAGTATGATCACACGATCACATCAGAGTTTCTTTACAAAAAACTCTATTAATTATAGATCATAGTTTTCTTTAGATAACCTCACAGTTTACATAAAGAAAACTTCGATCACAATTTAACTACAGTTATCCTGTGAAAACAATGGATCAGTGCTTGCTCAGTGTCTTCATTATATAACCTTTGATCAGTAGGAAATGACATTTTCTTAAGAAAACTTTGATAAGTGAAGATAACAGTTTCCTAAAGTAAAACTGATTTCTTTAGGACTATGTGATCAATGTTTTCTCTTTAGGAAAACTTCGACATCTGATCAATGTTTTCTCTTTAGGAAAACTTTGATCACAGATCATTGTTTCCTCCTTAGGAAAATTTTGATCACTGATCAATGTTTTCTCTTTAGAAAAACTTTGATCACTAAGTGATCAATATTTTCTCTTTAGGAAAAATTTGATCACTGATCAGTGTTTACTTTAGGAAAACTTTGATCACTGATCAATGTTTTCTCTTTAGGAAAACTTTGATCACTGATCAATGTTTTCTCGTTAGGAAAACTTTGATCACTGATCAATGTTTTCTCGTTAGGAAAACTTTGATCACTGATCAATGTTTTCTCGTTAGGAAAATTTTGATCACTGATCAATGTTTTCTCGTTAGGAAAATTTTGATCACTGATCAATAAAACTTTGATCACTGATCAATATTTTTCCTTTAGGAAAACTTTGATCACTAATCAATGTTTTCTCTTCAGGAAAACTTTGATCACTGATCAATGTTTCCTCTTTAGGAAAACTTTGATCTCTGATCAATGTTTTCTTCAGGAAATCTTTGATCACTGATCAATGTTTTCTTCAGGAAATCTTTGATCACTGAGTGATCGATGTTTTCTCTTTAGAAAAACTTTGATCACTGAGTGATCAATGTTTTCTCTTTAGAAAAACTTCGATCGCTGAGAGATCAAAATTTCTATCACTGATCAATGTTTTCT
Source organism: Lucilia sericata (assembly GCF_015586225.1). Lineage (NCBI taxonomy): Eukaryota > Metazoa > Arthropoda > Insecta > Diptera > Calliphoridae > Lucilia > Lucilia sericata. Next base: position 9,895 of record NW_023996574.1, on the reverse strand, counting down.
CTTTCGGAGAACTTTGATCACAGATCAGTGTTTTCTTTAGGAAAACTTTGATCACTGATCAATGTTTTCTTTAAGAAAACTTTGATCACCTATAATTGTTTTCTTTAGGAGAACTTTGATCACTAACTGATCAATGTTTTCTCTTTAGAAAAACTTTGATCTTTGAGTGTTCAATGTTTTTTCTTTAGGACAACTTTGATCACTGAGTGATCAATGTTTTCTCTGTAAAAGAACTTTGTTCACTGAGTGATCAATGTTTTCTCTTTAGAAAAACTTTGTTCACTGAGTGATCAATGATCTCTCTTTGATCACTGAGTGATTAGGAAAACTTTGATTTCTAAGTGATCAATGCCTTTTTTGTTCAAATTTTCTTTAGACAAAAGTTTATCATCATGAGAACTAAATTTCTTCTTAAGAGAAGTTAATCGTCTTGTGTTAAGTTTGATATTTATCGTTTTCCAACTAAGTTTTCTTTAGAGAAAAATGCTTTGCGATATTGGTTTCTTTAGAAGAACCGTGCGAAAAGTTGATCGTTACAGAGCTGTTGATCTCTCAAATTTTCTTTAAAGATCACTGAGTGATCATTTAGGAAAACTTTGATCTCTGAGTAATCAATGGTTTTTTCGTTCAAGTTTTCTTTAGACAAAAGTTTATCATAATGAGAATTAGTTTTCTTCTTTAGAGAAGTTATTCTTCTTGTGTTAAGTTTTCTTTTAAATGACATTGATCTCTTTTGGCGATTAAGTTTTCTTTAGAGAAAATTGCTTTGCAATCGGAGTCTCTTTAGAAAAACGTTGATTGCTTTGCTTTTAAGATTTCTTTAGAAAGAGTTTTCACTAAAGTGTTAATGATCACCTTGCGAAAAGTTGAACTTTACAGAGCTGTTGATCGATCAAGTTTTCTTTAAAGAGCAATTAATGATTTTGTGATCAAGTATTTATAGATGATGATCACTGTGCGAAAAGTTGATCGTTACAGAGCTGTTTGATCGAAAAATTTCTCTTTAAAGAGCAATTTTTGGTTTTGTGCTCAAGTATTCTTTAAAGAGAAGGTGATCATTTTACGATCAATATTTCTCTAGAAAGGTTTTCCCTGAAGAGATGTTGATCTCTTTGCGCAAAGTTGATGGTTAAACAACTATTGATTATATTACGAGCAAGTATTCTTTAAATAGAAATTGATCGTTTTACAATCAAGTTTTCGTTAGATAAAAGTTGATCGTCTTGCGATCAAATTGTGTTTAGAAAGGAGTTGATCGTTTTTAGATCAAGTTTTCTTTAAAGTGAAGTTGATAGTATTGTGATCAAGATCGAGATCTTTGAAAGAAAGTTTTCTCTAAGGGATAAGGCTTTGTAAACAAGTATTCTTCAGAGAAATGCATTTCTCGCGATCTTGAATAGTAGAACTCAGACTCAGCTATCAGTAAAAAGTTAATCATTATGTTCTATAAAGATTCATTGTGTTTGTTGTATGGTCACTTGATTTAATAATATTTTAGTTCTCTTTAATCTTTTACATTTCCATTATAACTGTATTGCCTTTGGGGCTAATGTTACAATATTTATTATCTTAAGTCTTGCCTTTATATTCCGAAAGTCTTTTATCTCTGCTGTTTGCTTTAATGAAATCCTTAAAAAAGCATAAATTTTATTTAACATACTTATGCTTTTTTTTCAATTATGTTGCGCTGCACAGTGGTATAGGAAAAAAAAAAGAGGGAAATAATTCGGTAACTTCTAAACGGTTAATCCGATTTTAATGAAATTTGGTATGCACAAAGAGGAGGTGTTGTCGAGTTTAGGTTTTGAATTTGGACCTTATAGGCCAACCAGGGGCCCGGCGGGGGGTCATCAAATTAGGACACCTCGGCTATGTTAAATTTTTAAAACGATCCTATTTCTTCATTTGAGTTCCGATTTAAAAAAAATTTCGTATATAGAATCTCCTCATCGAGCACTATAAAAAATGTCGTCGTAGCAGTAAATTATCTCTTATAGTTTAGGAGATATTCGCATTTGAATATTAAAATTTTAAAATTTTTACCGTCCTTACTTTAGTTTTTTTGATAATAGCAGGTCCAAATATTTCCGATTTTCGCCATTTTTTTTTATTTGCTTAACAACAAGTTTATATACCAAGCAGTGAAAGAATTATGTAAAAATCATGACTGAGTCCAAAGTTATAGGCATTTAAATTTAAAAAATTAAAAAAAGGCGATTTTTTGTCATTTTTTTGGGAAAAAAGTATCTTTTTCTTTTTAAGTTATCTAAAAAGTTTCTAAGAAGATGTATATAGAATTTATACTTTTTGGAAAGCTGACTTTACATAAAATACGATAAATGAAACAAAACCTAAAAATTTTTGATACCGAGGGGACCAGGTCCATCCAAAAAAAACCTATTTTTTATGGAAAATTAAATTTTGAGCAAAAATTCTCAAATCGCATAGTCGATATCAAATTATAGTGACCTGTTTTATATGACCCAATAAGTTCTTAATCATTTTGTAACGGGTTTCGATAACCCCGCCCCTGGTATGGATATAATAGGCAAAAAACCAAAAAATCCCATTTTTGGGATTTTTTAAAACTTTTTTGGGAATTCCGGGATTTCTAATAAGAAAATTCGAAATTTTTATTTAATTTTGGATTTTGAGTAAAAAAATCTACCTAACTGTAAAATTTCATCAAAAAATATTCATAAATAAAATTTTTATTGCAATTAGAAAAATTTGTATCTTCGCAAAAACTGAATAAAAAACATTTTTTAATTATTTTTAAAAAAAGTATTTTTAAAAAAAGTATATGTAACAAATTTAAGAGTTAACCTTATGGATGAAAATAATAGTGCTAGGCAAATTTTCTAAAAGATGTTGAGTTTTCCCTAATTAATTTGTCACTTAAAAAACATTAGGTAGGCATGTTATATATCAATGGAAAGGTAATTTTGTCTATTTTTCAAAACTGTATATAATTTTTGAAAATTAAAAAATTCGCGGAATACTTTTTTTAAAAAAAATTAAAAAATGTTTTTTATTCAGTTTTTGCGAAGATACAAATTTTTCTAATTGCAATAAAAATTTTATTTATGAATATTTTTTGATGAAATTTTACAGTTAGGTAGATTTTTTTACTCAAAATCCAAAATTAAATAAAAATTTCGAATTTTCTTATTAGAAATCCCGGAATTCCCAAAAAAGTTTTAAAAAATCCCAAAAATGGGATTTTTTGGTTTTTTGCCTATTATATCCATACCAGGGGCGGGGTTATCGAAACCCGTTACAAAATGATTAAGAACTTATTGGGTCATATAAAACAGGTCACTATAATTTCATATCGACTATGCGATTTGAGAATTTTTGCTCAAAATTTAATTTTCCATAAAAAATAGGGTTTTTTTGGATGGACCTGGTCCCCTCGGTATCAAAAATTTTTAGGTTTTGTTTCATTTATCGTATTTTATGTAAAGTCAGCTTTCCAAAAAGTATAAATTCTATATACATCTTCTTAGAAACTTTTTAGATAACTTAAAAAGAAAAAGATACTTTTTTCCCAAAAAAATGACAAAAAATCGCCTTTTTTTAATTTTTTAAATTTAAATGCCTATAACTTTGGACTCAGTCATGATTTTTACATAATTCTTTCACTGCTTGGTATATAAACTTGTTGTTAAGCAAATAAAAAAAATGGCGAAAATCGGAAATATTTGGACCTGCTATTATCAAAAAAACTAAAGTAAGGACGGTAAAAATTTTAAAATTTTAATATTCAAATGCGAATATCTCCTAAACTATAAGAGATAATTTACTGCTACGACGACATTTTTTATAGTGCTCGATGAGGAGATTCTATATACGAAATTTTTTTTAAATCGGAACTCAAATGAAGAAATAGGATCGTTTTAAAAATTTAACATAGCCGAGGTGTCCTAATTTGATGACCCCCCGCCGGGCCCCTGGTTGGCCTATAAGGTCCAAATTCAAAACCTAAACTCGACAACACCTCCTCTTTGTGCACACCAAATTTCATTAAAATCGGATTAACCGTTTAGAAGTTACCGAATTATTTCCCTCTTTTTTTTTTCCTATACCACTGTGCGCTGTTTTACAAACAAAAATATTAAATTAGTTTCCTATACAACAAAGGAATTGGGTTCTTTTTTTTTTGTTATTTGTTTGTTACAATTTTAATTTACTTCCCTCAAATAACATGAATTGGCAGAAAGAAAATTGTTATAGTTAAAGGAGAGGGGCAGTTTTAAAAGAATACTAGCAACCACGAAATGGCCAACGAAAACAAAATTTTACCTAAATAAGAAAATCCAAGAAAAACCTAAACTACAGGAAAAGCATACTAAATCAATGGAAAATAAATGAACAGAAAAAAAAAATTGCACAATATTCATGTACTCAATGTTAAAGCGAAAAAAAAAAAAACAATAATAACAACAATAGCTGCAACAACAAAAACATTATAATTGTATAAAAATATTAAACAGCAAAAACATTTTTTTTTGAACACACACTTAACAAGACTAACCAAACAATGGTAACAACAACTAAACAGCAGAAAAACCAAAAAAAAATACTACTATTGTTAAGGAGGGTTGGCAAAGGGGGGACTATTTACAATGTTTAAGAATGTTGAAAATGCTTGTAAAGCAGTTTTTTGTTGTTGTTGTATGGAAAACAACAATATATGAAAAAAACAATCATGTAAATACAAGTAGCAACCAAAAAATCAACAAAAGTGAGTTTAAGTGGTTTATAGTGGTAGAGGGGGAACCGTAACTAAACTAGAGTTTAAGTTCTAACTGAAAAATTAAGTTCTTTGTTTTTTGTATACAAAGGTTTTAAATTCAAATATATTAAAATTTAAGCTTAAACTTGTTTTTTATTTAAACTGAGTTTAACTAAACTTGCGTTTAAGCTTGAAATTAAAAATTAATTAAATTAAATTACATAGATTTAGGTTTAATGTTTACTAAAGTTTTACAATTTTAGCTTAAACTTGTTTTTAATTTAAACTGGGTTTAACTAAACATAAGCTTAAGCTTTAATTCATGATTAAATATTTTTTTAGTTTTTCTTAAAGGTTCTTAAGTTTAAATTGATGAAAATTTAAGCTTAAACTTGTTATTTATTAAAACTGAGTTTAACTAAACTTAAGTTTAAGCCTAAAGTTACATAAAAATTAATGCAATGTTTAGATTTAAGTTTAATGTTTACTAAAGCTTTAACAGTTTTACTTAAACTTGTTAAAAATTTAAACTAGGTTTTACTAAACTTGAGTTTAAGCTTTACATTATAAATTAGTACCTTTAATTCTTTAATTAAATTGTTTTAGGTTGAAATTGATGAATGTTAAAGCTTAAACTTGTTTTTTGTTTAAACTGAGTTTAACTAAACTTAAGTTTAAGCTTGAAATTACAATCTAAAATATGGATTATTTCGATTTTGAAGCACCTAATAATATTCTATCACACTTTGAGCTTAAACTTGTTTTAAGTTTAAACCAGGTTTTACTAAACTTGAGATTAAGCATAAAATCAAAACACAACATGTGTATTATTTGAGTTTTAAGCTATTAAAAACTACTTTAACATATTTTAATCTTAAACTTTTTTCAAAAAGTTTAAGCCTAAAATTAAAATACAAAATGTTGATTATTTAAGTTTTAGTCTATTAAACATTCTAGTCTAGTCACAATTTAACCTTAAACTCATTTAATTTTAATACTAGTTTTACTAAACTTGAGTTTAAGCTTTAATTCAGAAAAAAATGTTTTCTTATTTTTCAAGAATTAAAATGTTTAACATAAACTTGCTTTGAATTTCAACAAAGTTTACTAAAGCTTAAGCTTCGATTCTTAGTTTAAACCTTAGTTAAAGCTTATGCAAATAATTCAACGTTTTATAAAAACTAAAACCTGTAATATGTTTGGGTTGTAGGGTATTGAAGCAAAATCATTAAAACTGCAAACAAACCCAAAAAAAATCAAATCCAAAAAGCCAACAACAACTAAAACATATAAAAACAACAACAACATTTTGATACAAATGAAAAATAACAGAACTTTAGGTTTTTTGTTAAGGCGGGTGTATAAATTTACGAATTATTTGCTGACCCAAACAACCAAAGGCAATGCCACTAGGTGTGCTTGGTCACTCACTCAACTCGCAGCTAACAGAAAACAAACTTCCAGCAACAAACAACACCACTAGCAGCAGCAATTGTTTTTCGTTGCCAACTACAACCAAGTTTTTTTTTATTTTTTACTATTAACGGTCTTAATATTTATGTTAGCAGGAAAAAAAGACCTCTTTCAAAAATGTCGAAAAAATTACTACATACACTCGTTTAATATGACGTACGACCCTTTTAACTATGAGCTCCAACTAGCTATGTACTCATACTCTACATCTAAATCTAGACCATCTATTATTTTGGTGGAACATAAAGTGTGGGGCTATAACATTGTCAAATTCTAATGATATATGCATACGAGCTATGGCTAATATGTTGCGTTTATTTGTAAGAGAGAGATGGATAGAGAGGGAGGTACGTAGGTACATTGAATGTCTATACCCTTTTTGCTGTGTATCTTTTTGCAAATGGTTCATATTTATCTGAAGTACAATTGTAGATATGATACTTAGTAGGTACTCGAAAAATATTTGAAAAAGTTGAAAAACCATTAAGCCAACAACATTAACGTCATAAGAACATCAGTCATAAGTATTGGTGAATTGTAATAAAATTTTATTAGGCAGTCAGGCTCATACTATGGGATTAAGGGGGCCTAACTGATCGTCATATGTTTAAGGAATATTTATAGTCTAGTCTATAGTCTCTATAGTCTATCTATAGTCTATCTATAGTCTAGTCTATAGTCTAGTCTATAGTCTAGTCTATAGTCTAGTCTATAGTCTAGTCTATAGTCTAGTCTATAGTCTAGTCTATAGTCTAGTCTATAGTCTAGTCTATAGTCTAGTCTATAGTCTAGTCTATAGTCTAGTTATAGTCTAGTCTATAGTCTAGTCTATAGTCTAGTCTATAGTCTAGTCTATAGTCTAGTCTAGTTATAGTCTAGTCTATAGTCTAGTCTATAGTCTAGTCTATCAGTCTAGTCTATAGTCTAGTCTATAGTCTAGTCTATAGTCTAGTCTATAGTCTAGTATATAGTCTAGTCTATAGTCTAGTCTATAGTCTAGTCTATAGTCTAGTCTATAGTCTAGTCTATAATCTAGTCTATAGTCTAGTCTATAGTCTAGTCTATAGTCCTAGTCTATAGTTTAGTCTATAGTCTAGTCTACAGTCTAGTCTATAGTCTAGTCTATAGTCTAGTCTATAGTCTAGTCTATAGTCTAGTCTATAGTCTAGTCTATAAGTCTAGTCTATAGTCTAGTCTATAGTCTAGTCTATAGTCTAGTCTATAGTCTAGTCTATAATCTAGTCTATAGTCTAGTCTATAGTTTAGTCTATAGTCTAGTCTACAGTCTAGTCTATAGTCTAGTCTATAGTCTAGTCTATAGTTTAGTCTATAGTCTAGTCTATAGTCTACTCTACAGTCTAGTCTATAGTCTAGTCTATAGTCTAGTCTATAGTTTAGTCTATAGTCTAGTCTATAGTCTAGTCTATAGTCTAGTCTATAGTCTAGTCTATAATCTAGTCTATAGTCTAGTCTATAGTCTAGTCTATAGTCTAGTCTATAGTTTAGTCTATAATCTAGTCTATAATCTGATGTATAGTCCTAGAGTCTATAGTCTAATCTTTAGTATAATCTATAGAGTATTCCATAGTATAGTCTATAGAGTATTATTCTATAGTCTAGTCCATAGATTAGTTTATAGTTTAGTCTCTATTATAGTATATAGTCTATTGTACAGTCTGGTGTATAATCTAGTCTATAGTCTAGTGTATAGTCTAGTCTATAGTCTAGTCTATAGTCTAGTCTATAGTCTAGTCTATAGTCTAGTCTATAGTCTAGCTAGTCTAGTCTATAGTCTAGTCTATAGTCTAGTCTAGTCATAGTCTAGTCTATAGTCTAGTCTATAGTCTAGTCTATAGTCTAGTCTATAGTCTAGTCTATAGTCTAGTCTATAGTCTAGTCTATAGTCTAGTCTATAGTCTAGTCTATAGTTAGTCTATAGTCTAGTCTATAGTCTAGTCTATAGTCTAGTCTATAGTCTAGTCTATAGTCTAGTCTATAGTCTAGTCTATAGTCTAGTCTATAGTCTAGTCTATAGTCTAGTCTATAGTCTAGTCTATAGTCTAGTCTATAGTCTAGTCTATAGTCTAGTCTATAGTCTAGTCTATAGTCTAGTCTATAGTCTAGTCTATAGTCTAGTCTATAGTCTAGTCTATAGTCTAGTCTATAGTCTAGTCTATAGTCTAGTCTATAGTCTAGTCTATAGTCTAGTCTATAGTCTAGTCTATAGTCTAGTCTATAGTCTAGTCTATAGTCTAGTCTATAGTCTAGTCTATAGTCTAGTCTATAGTCTAGTCTATAGTCTAGTCTATAGTCTAGTCTATAGTCTAGTCTATAGTCTAGTCTAGTCTAGTCTATAGTCTAGTCTATAGTCTAGTCCATAGTCTAGTCTATAGTCTAGTATATAGTCTAGTCTATAGTCTAGTCTATAGTTAGTCTATAGTCTAGTCTATAGTCTAGTCTATAGTCTAGTCTATAGTCTAGTCTATAGTCTAGTCTATAGTCTAGTCTATAGTCTAGTCTATAGTCTAGTCTATAGTCTAGTCTATAGTCTAGTCTATAGTCTAGTCTATAGTCTAGTCTATAGTCTAGTCTATAGTCTAGTCTATAGTCTAGTCTATAGTCTAGTCTATAGTCTAGTCTATAGTCTAGTCTATAGTCTAGTCTATAGTCTAGTCTATAGTCTAGTCTATAGTCTAGTCTATAGTCTAGTCTATAGTCTAGTCTATAGTCTAGTCTATAGTCTAGTCTATAGTCTAGTCTATAGTCTATAGTCTAGTCTATAGTCTAGTCTATAGTCTAGTCTATAGTCTAGTCTATAGTCTAGTCTATAGTCTAGTCTATAGTCTAGTCTATAGTCTAGTCTATAGTCTAGTCTATAGTCTAGTCTATAGTCTAGTCTATAGTCTAGTCTATAGTCTAGTCTATAGTCTAGTCTATAGTCTAATCTATAGCCTGGTCTATAGTATAGTCTGTAATCTAGTCTATTTGTAGTGTATAGTCTAGTTTGTAGTCTAGTCTATAGTCGAGTCTATAGTCTAGTCTAGTCTAGTCTAATCTATAGCCTGGTCTATAGTATAGTCTATATCTAGTCTATTTTGTAGTGTATAGTCTAGTTTGTAGTCTAGTCTATAGTCTAGTCTATAGTCTAGTCTATAGTCTAGTCTATAGTCTAGTCTATAGTCTAGTCTATAGTCTAGTCTATAGTCTAGTCTATAGTCTAGTCTATAGTCTAGTCTATAGTCTAGTTTATAGTCTAGTCTATAGTCTAGTCTATAGTCTAGTCTATAGTCTAGTCTATAGTCTAGTCTATAGTCTAGTCTATAGTCTAGTCTATAGTCTAGTCTATAGTCTAGTCTATAGTCTAGTCTATAGTCTAGTCTATAGTCAGTCTAGTCTATAGTCTAGTCTATTTAGTCTTTAGTCTAGTCTTAATCTAGTCTAAAGTATAGTCTATAGTCTAGTCTATAGTCTAGTCTATAGTCTAGTCTATAGTCTAGTCTTAGTCTAGTCTATAGTCTAGTCTATAGTCTAGTCTATAGTCTAGTCTATAGTCTAGTCTATAGTCTAGTCTATAGTCTAGTCTATAGTCTAGTCTATAGTCTAGTCTATAGTCTAGTCTATAGTCTAGTCTATAGTCTAGTCTATAGTCTAGTCTATAGTCTAGTCTATAGTCTAGTCTATAGT
>NW_023996573.1:0-38416 GCF_015586225.1 Lucilia sericata | reverse complement strand
ATAGAATAGACTATGACTAGACTATAGACTAGACTATAGACTAGACTATAGACTAGACTATAGACTAGACTATAGACTAGACTATAGACTAGACTATAGACTAGACTATAGACGACTATAGACTAGACTATAGACTAGACTATAGACTAGACTATAGACTAGACTATAGACTAGACTATAGACTAGACTATAGACTAGACTATAGACTAGACTATAGACTAGACTATAGACTAGACTAAGACTAGACTATAGACTAGACTATAGACTAGACTATAGACTAGACTATAGACTAGACTATAGACTAGACTAGACTAGACTATAGACTAGACTATAGACTAGACTATAGACTAGACTATAGACTAGACTATAGACTAGACTATAGACTAGACTATAGACTAGACTATAGACTAGACTATAGACTAGACTATAGACTAGACTATAGACTAGACTATAGACTAGACTATAGACTAGACTATAGACTAGACTATAGACTAGACTATAGACTAGACTATAGACTAGACTATAGACTAGACTATAGACTAGAGTATAGACTAGATTATAGAGTAGACTATAAACTAGACTATGGACTAGACTATAGACTAGACTACTAGACTATAGACTAGACTAGACTATAGACTAGACTATAGACTAGACTATAGACTAGACTATAGACTAGACTATAGACTAGACTATAGACTAGACTATCGACTAGACTATAGACTAGACTATAGGCAAGACTATAGGCAATACTATAGACTAGACTATATGCTAGACTATAGACTAGACTATAGTCTAGTTTATAGTCTAGTCTAGACTATAGACTAGACTATAGACTAGACTATAGACTAGACTATAGACTAGACTATAGACTAGACTATAGACTAGACTATAGACTAGACTATAGACTAGACTATAGACTAGACTATAGACTAGACTATAGACTAGACTATAGACTAGACTATAGACTAGACTATAGACTAGACTATAGACTAGACTATAGACTAGACTATAGACTAGACTATAGACTAGACTATAGACTAGACTATAGACTAGACTATAGACTAGACTATAGACTAGACTATAGACTAGACTATAGACTAGACTATAGACTAGACTATAGACTAGACTATAGACTAGACTATAGACTAGACTATAGACTAGACTATAGACTAGACTATAGACAAAACTATAGACTATAACAATAGACTAGAATATAAACTAGACTATAATAATAGACTAGAATATAAACTAGACTATAGACTAGACTATAGACTAGACCATAGACTATACTATAGACTAGACTATAGACTAGACTATAGACTAGACTATAGACTAGACTATAGACTAGACTATAGACTAGACTATAGACTAGACTGTAGACTAGACTATAGACTAGACTATAGACTTGACTATAGACTAGACTATAGACTAGACTATAGACTAGACTATAGACTAGACTATAGACTAGACTATAGACTAGACTATAGACTAGACTATAAACTAGACTATAGACCAGACTATAGAATAGACTAGACTATAGACTAGACTATAGACTAGACTATAGACTAGACTATAGACTAGACTATAGACTAGACTATAGACTAGACTATAGACTAGACTATAGACTAGACTATAGACTAGACTATAGACTAGACTACAGACTAGACTATAGACTAGACTATAGACTAGACTATAGACTAGACTATAGACTAGACTATAGACTAGACTATAGACTAGACTATAGACTAGACTATAGACTAGACTATAGACTAGACTATAGACTAGACTATAGACTAGACTATAGACTAGACTATAGACTAGACTATAGACTAGACTATAGACTAGACTATAGACTAGACTACAGACTAGACTATAGACTAGACTATAGACTAGACTACAGACTAGACTATAGACTAGACTATAGACTAGACTGTAGACTAGACTATAGACTAGACTATAGACTAGACTATAGACTAGACTGTAGACTAGACTATAGACTAGACTATAGACTAGACTATAGACTAGACTATAGACTAGACTATAGACTAGACTATAGACTAGACTATAGACTAGACTATAGACTAGACTATAGACTAGACTATAGACTAGATATAGACTAGACTATAGACTAGACTATAGACTAGACTATAGACTAGACTATAGACTAGACTATAGACTAGACTATAGACTAGACTATAGACTAGTCTATAGTCTATAGACTATAGACTATAGACTATAGACTAGACTATAGACTAGACTATAGACTAGACTATAGACTAGACTATAGACTAGACTATAGACTAGACTATAGACTAGACTATAGACTAGACTATAGACTAGACTATAGACTAGACTATAGACTAGACTATAGACTAGACTATAGACTAGACTATAGACTAGACTATAGACTAGACTATAGACTAGACTATAGACTAGACTATAGACTAGACTATAGACTAGACTATAGACTAGACTATAGACTAGACTATAGACTAGACTATAGACTAGACTATAGACTAGACTATAGACTAGACATACTAGACTATAGACTAGACTATAGACTAGACTATAGACTAGACTATAGACTATAGACTAGACTATAGACTATAGACTAGACTATAGACTAGACTATAGACTATAGACTAGACTATAGACTAGACTATAGACTAGACTATAGACTAGACTATAGACTAGACTATAGACTAGACTATAGACTAGACTATAGACTAGACTATAGACTAGACTATAGACTAGACTATAGACTAGACTATAGACTAGACTATAGACTAGACTATAGACTAGACTATAGACTAGACTATAGACTAGACTATAGACTAGACTATAGACTAGACTATAGACTAGACTATAGACTAGACTATAGACTAGACTATAGACTAGACTATAGACTAGACTATAGACTAGACTATAGACTAGACTATAGACTAGACTATAGACTAGACTATAGACTAGACTATAGACTAGACTATAGACTAGACTATAGACTAGACTATAGACTAGACTATAGACTAGACTATAGACTAGACTATAGACTAGACTATAGACTAGACTATAGACTAGACTATAGACTAGACTATAGACTAGACTATAGACAAGACTGTAGACTAGACTATAGACTAGACTATAGACTAGACTATAGACTAGACTGTAGACTAGACTATAGACTAGACTATAGACTAGACTATAGACTAGACTATAGACTAGACTATAGACTAGACTATAGACTAGACTATAGACTAGACTATAGACTAGACTATAGACTAGACTAGACTATAGACTAGACTATAGACTAGACTATAGACTAGACTATAGACTAGACTATAGACTAGACTATAGACTAGACTATAGACTATAGACTAGACTATAGACTAGACTATAGACTAGACTATAGACTAGACTGTAGACTAGACTATAGACTAGACTATAGACTAGACTATAGACTAGACTATAGACTAGACTATAGACTAGACTATAGACTAGACTATAGACTAGACTATAGACTAGACTATAGACTAGACTATAGACTAGATTATAGACTAGACTATAGACTAGACTATAGACTAGATTATAGACTAGACTAAAGACTAGATTATAGACTAGACTATAGACTAGACTATAGACTAGACTATAGACTAGACTATAGACTAGACTATAGACTAGACTATAGACTAGACTATAGACTAGACTATAGACTAGACTATAGACTAGACTATAGACTAGACTATAGACTAGACTATAGACTAGACTATAGACTAGACTAGACTATAGACTAGACTATAGACTAGACTGTAGACTAGACTATAGACTAGACTATAGACTAGATTATAGACTAGACTATAGACTAGACTAGATTATAGACTAGACTAAGACTAGATTATAGACTAGACTATAGACTAGACTATAGACTAGACTATAGACTAGACTATAGACTAGACTAACTATAGACTAGACTATAGACTAGACTATAGGACGAAACTATCGACTAGACTATAGGACTAAACTATCGACTAGACTATAGACTAGACTATAGTGCAAACTACAGACTAGACTATAGACCATACTATATACTATATTATAGGCCATACTATATTATAGACAAGATTATATTTCAGACTATACTATACCATACTATACCAGACTAAAGTTTAGAACATACTATGTATTATGTTATGTTATGTATAGTCCAGATTATATTGCAGATAATAGACCAGACTATAGTCCAGACAGAATTACGTAATTGTGTTTAATTTATTAAAATTTTTCCTATTACATCTTATTGTAATAATTGAACCAAAATTTAGTTACATTTTTTTAATTGTTTTTACATATTTTTTTATTTAAATCTCATAATAATTACTTTATTATACTGCAAATGTTTTCCTCTTCTTTTTTGAATTTTTTTTATTTCTCTTTTTTAAATATTTATTTAAAATTTAAGATAAAAAACTTTATGAGTTATTTTATTTTGCTGCTACTGATTTGATAATAAAGATGAATTTATGAGCCAAAAACCTGAGGAACTAGAAATTTTGTTTAAAAATATTTGTTTAGCAAAATTGTGAAGAAAATAAAATATATTTTGGAAGAATAGAACAAATTTTAAGTTAAAAAGGATCTATTTAGTTTGGCGGCTTTTGAACTTTTGTTCTTTAATAAAAACTATTAGAAAATTTCAATATTTTCAAGAAATTTGTTCATAATTATAATATTTTGGATATAAATTCCAAAAGGAATTCTTTTAGTTTTCTGAACTTTGAACTCTTGATGTTAAATGAAAATTCTTAAAAAAAACCTAAATTTGTTTATCTTCTTGCTTATTCATTTTGTTTTATAAAAAATCATAAAAAATTAAAAAAACGTTTTCTTCTTTAAGCTCTTTTAAATGACGCACTAATGTTAATAATAAAATAATTATTATTTTATAGACATTATTATTTAATTAAAGAACAAAAATAAATAAACAAGAAAAGGAAATGTGTTTGAAACGTGATTTATTTTTAGATAGAAAGAAGACGCTAAATATTATTTTAAAAAGAAAACAAATCCAGTTTCAACCAGTTCTAGGTAGATTTTTTATAATATTTAAAAATGATTTTTATGAAAATTTTCATAATTTTTTAAAAAATATAAAATTTTTTTTAAAGGAACTCTTTTTAAACTTTAAAACATTCCAAAACTTCTACCTCTTAAGAAAATTGTCTTGTCTTCAAAAAAGGTCTGACGTTAAAAAAAAGACAGAATTTCTTAGCCCCGTAAGTGACTGACGTACACATTTCAGTGACTGACGTTTTCCCCTTCTTTTCAAAAGATAAGAGTTAGTAAGGTGCTTTTGACAGTGTTTAAAGATCATAAATAAGTGTGCGGGTAGCAAGTGTATATTTGACGTAAGTTTTTTATTAAAGAAAACATTTTAATAAGTAAATAAATAAATAAATATATATTCTTTTAATTAAATCAGTTTTATCTTAAATATCTTAAAAAATGATTTTCAAAACTTTTGCTTATAAAATTTGCCAGCGAAAGTAAACATATTTTGATTTTATTAAAATTTAAGAAAAAACGCAATAAATGAATTAATGAATCACGATTTCACATGTCTGGATTATATACTAGTCTACTACCCAGAATAAAGAGTAACCTGTAGTCCAGTCTTTAGACTATACTTTAGATCAGACACTGGTCCAGATTATAGTCTTGACTGGTTTCGACTGTAAACTAGTCTATAGTCTAGTCTATAGTCTAGTCTATAGTCTAGTCTATAGTCTAGTCTATAGTCTAGTCTATAGTCTAGTCTATAGTCTAGTCTATAGTCTAGTCTATAGTCTAGTATATAGTCTAGTCTATGGTCTATTTGGTCCAGATTATAGTCTTGACTGGTTTCGACTGTAAACTAGTCTATAGTCTAGTATATAGTCTAGTCTATAGTCTAGTCTATAGTCTAGTCTATAGTCTTAGTCTATAGTCTAGTCTATAGTCTAGTCTATAGTCTAGTCTATAGTCTAGTCTATAGTCTAGTCTATAGTCTAGTCTATAGTCTAGTCTATAGTCTAGTCTATAGTCTAGTCTATAGTCTAGTCTATAGTCTAGTCTATAGTCTAGTCTATAGTCTAGTCTATAGTCTAGTCTATAGTCTAGTCTATAGTCTAGTCTATAGTCTAGTCTATAGTCTAGTCTATAGTCTAGTCTATAGTCTAGTCTATAGTCTAGTCTATAGTCTAGTCTATAGTCTAGTCTATAGTCTAGTCTATAGTCTAGTCTATAGTCTATAGTCTAGTCTATAGTCTAGTCTATAGTCTAGTCTATAGTCTAGTCTATAGTCTAGTCTATAGTCTAGTCTATAGTCTAGTCTATAGTCTAGTCTATAGTCTAGTCTATAGTCTAGTCTATAGTCTAGTCTATAGTCTAGTCTATAGTCTAGTCTATAGTCTAGTCTATAGTCTAGTCTATAGTCTAGTCTATAGTCTAGTCTATAGTCTAGTCTATAGTCTAGTCTATAGTCTAGTCTATAGTCTAGTCTATAGTCTAGTCTATAGTCTAGTCTATAGTCTAGTCTATAGTCTAGTCTATAGTCTAGTCTATAGTCTAGTCTATAGTCTAGTCTATAGTCTAGTCTATAGTCTAGTCTATAGTCTAGTCTATAGTCTAGTCTATAGTCTAGTCTATAGTCTAGTCTATAGTCTAGTCTATAGTCTAGTCTATAGTCTAGTCTATAGTCTAGTCTATAGTCTAGTCTATAGTCTAGTCTATAGTCTAGTCTATAGTCTAGTCTATAGTCTAGTCTATAGTCTAGTCTATAGTCTAGTCTATAGTCTAGTCGTAGTCTAGTCTATAGTCTAGTCTATAGTCCAGTCTATAGTCTAGTCTATAGTCTAGTCTATAGTCTAGTCTATAGTCTAGTCTATAGTCTAGTCTATAGTCTAGTCTATAGTCTAGTCTATAGTCTAGTCTATAGTCTAGTCTATAGTCTAGTCTATAGTCTAGTCTATAGTCTAGTCTATAGTCTAGTCTATAGTCTAGTCTATAGTCTAGTCTATAGTCTGTCTATAGTCTAGTCTATAGTCTAGTCACTAGTTATTCTATAGTCTAGTCATAGTCTAGTCTATAGTCTAGTCTATAGTCTAGTCTATAGTCTAGTCTATAGTCTAGTCTATAGTCTAGTCTATAGTCTAGTCTATAGTCTAGTCTATAGTCCTAGTCATAGTCTAGTCTATAGTCTAGTCGATAGTCCTAGTCGATAGTCTAGTCTATAGTCTGTGTATTGTCTAGGTCTACAGTCTGCGTATTGTCTGTGTATTGTCTAGTCTATAGTCTAGTCTAGTGTCTAGTCTATAGTCTAGTCTAGTGTCTAGTCTAGTGTCTAGTCTAGTGTGTAGTCTAGTCTGTAGACTAGTCTGTAGTCTAGTCTATTTTCTACCCTATAGACTGGTTTATAATCTGGTCTTTTTCTAACCGTTAGATTGTTATTAGAAAGTTGCCACTATTTTTATTTTTAATCCTCAATTTTTTTTAAGGTTTATCTTTTAGTTTTCTTTTTATTATTATTTTAAATAATAAATTTTTTTTTATTTATTACAAATTAGTTTATCTTGGTGTAACTACGTTGCAGACAAGTTTTAACAAATATAATAAATATTAAATAATTAAAACTGTCTGTCAAATGATAATAGGGTCTAATCCCTAAAATAATTAAAACAAATGTTAACTACTGCATTAATAAACTTTACATGTATTTTTTTAATAAAATCTGTAAACAATTGCTACTGTTTAGAAAAAATCTTTAATTCTTTCAAAAGATTTTGAAATTTTTAAACATTATGTGGCAACACCCTTCATTGCATTGATTTTGTAATTGAAATATCCTTGGGGGGTTTAATTAACAAATAAATTCATTAACATTTCATGAATGAGCTTAAAAATTTTAATATTTTAGCCCTTGATTTGTAGAATTGTTTAACTTTTTGTTTTAATTTATTCACTTGAACTGTTTTATCTTTTGTTAAACAAACATTTACAGCAAAATACATTTTTAAATGCAATGCAGCTTATTTTTAAAAATTCTTCTTCAAAATCGCTTTATTAAAAGTATTATTTGGTAAAATAGTTGAATAGAAAACTATTTTATTTACGTCTTGAAAATCCCCTTGAAAATCTCACCCTAATCCCTATAAAAACTAACTTTAACTAAAAAAAATTTAGTTTGTTTTCTATTATTTTTTACATTTTTATTTATTTTCTTTATTATTTTATGAATTTTTAAATAAATTTTGCTTAAAACTGTTAAGTTTTCAAATAAAATCGCTTATTTTCTCTTTAAAACATGTTGCTTTCCTTAAAAAGCTTAAGCAACATGTTGCCAAACAGTTGTCAACATTTTCCTGTTATTTTTTATGCTGTCTGTGTATAAATAAATTTGCAGCACCTGTGGCAGCACTATTCTCTTTTTTAACATGTTGTGACATAATGGCAACATCCTTGCATTATTAACGATGTTGCCAATTGTCGTTTAAAAAAAAAACGCTTAATAAGAAAAAGCAGCAAAATGCTAATTTTGAAGAAAAACATATAAAAATTAACTTAATTTATATAAAATGGTTAAATAATAATAAATGGAATCAAAACTGAATTTAAAAGTGTTGCCAAATAGCAAATAGAAAATCGATTAATTAAAAAAGCACCAAAATGCAAACATTTTAGGAAAAGTCATAAAAATTTGTGAAATCCATAGAAAATTGTTAGAAAATTATTAAATTTAATTAAAATTTCAATAATAAGTGTGGCCAAAGAACAAATAGAAAAGCGCTTAATTAGAAAAGGCATCAAAATGCAAACATTTTAGGAAAAATCATAAAAATTTGTTTAAATTAATAGGAAGTTGTTAGAAAATTATTAAATTTGATTAAAATTTCAATAATAAGTGTGGTCAAAGAACAAATAGAAAAGCGCTTAATTAGAAAAAGCATAATAATGCAAAAATTTTGGGAAAATTCATAAAAATTATTTTAAATTTATAGGAAGTTGTTAGAAAAGTATTAAATTTTATTAAATTTGCAATAATAAGTGTGGCCAAAGGGCAAATAAAAAAGCGCTTAATTAGAAAAAGCATAAAAATACAAAAATTTTGGGAAAATCATAAAAATTTGTGATTATAAGAAGTTGTTGAAAAGTATTACATTTTGCATAAAAATGCAAACATTTTGGGAAAATTCTGAAATTTTTTTAAATCCATAGAAACTTCTTAAGAAATTTTAAAATTTAATTAAAATTTCGATAAAAAAGTGTAGCCAAAGAGCAAATAGAAAATCGCTTAAATAGAAAATGCATCAAAATGCAAAAATTTTAGGAAAATTCATACAAATTTAATTAAAATAGCAATAAGTGTGGCCAATGAGCAAATACAAAGCGCTTAATTAGAAAAAGCACCGAAATGCAAAAATTGCTGGAAAACTAATAAAAATTCAATTAAGTTATTTAAAATCTTAAAAACTAATAAGGGAATAAAAAAAATTTTAAATTTTGCGTAAATGTTTATAAATTTAATCATGTTTTTTATAAAAATTAAAAAAAAATATTTGAAATTGTTTCTAAATGACAATTTGTTAAACAATATAACTTTGATTAATTTTTTTGCTAAATTAAAGCTACAATTTACAATAACTTATAAAAAAAGCTATAAATTTTGTATACTCACCTTAAATTTAGTGTTATTGTTATTTTTTTATTGCTGCAAATAATTCAATTTAATAAAAAATTAAAAAAACAACCGTGTAGGAAGAGACCAGCTAAATTAATTTTTTTTCAAACATAAATACATGGACAAATGTTATTAGTTCCTTCACCAGCACTATTAGCAATAATAATGGTATTATTTGATGATATTTTTGTTGTTGTCTGTATAAATAATAATGCAATTGTTGAACGTAATTTTGGTGATGATTTTCTGGATGCTGTTGTGGTTGATAAGCACATGTACTATATTGATAAGAGTAATTACCACATGTATGGCTACGCAAACTGGACTCACATATAACCATACAACTAAAATGTAACTCATATAGTAAGAGTATTATTGTATACAATGTTTCCATTCAAAAAAGAATTTTGCAAATTATTAAAAGAAGTTTCTGGAAGGCAAAACGTATGATTTACTTTTTTTCTTTTGTATTGTTGGACGTTAATTTGGTTGGGGGTAACGTTAAAAAGCTGCAAATAAAAGGAAAATTTTAACAAAAAACTAATCAAAATTTGCTCTAATTCAAGCAATAACAATAAACATTTTTAGCAGAATGATATTTTAATTTTTAGAAATTTTTCTACAAAATTTACAAATTGTGTTTTTTATTTCTATATTTTTAGGTTTATTTTCTTTAAATTTATTGTTTATTTATAGAAATTAAGTACATTTTTCTTTAATTTATATTTATTCAGTTTTTTGAGCTTAATTTTCATAATTTTTAAAAAAAAATCCATAATTTTTCATTGATAATAGTTAATTTTCCCTAAAAAACTTGCAGTAGCTTTAAAATCGCTTTAACAACATGCTTAAGAGTCAATAACACATTGGCAACATCGCGCTTGTGACATAACGTCACTTAACATCCTTCTTTTACTTGCAATGTTAACAATTTGCAATTAATAAAAACCGCTAATTAAGAAAAAGCATCAAAATAATGAAAATGTTGAAAATAACATAAAATTAAACTGAATTTAGCAGAAATTTAAAAAAATTAATAAAATTAAAGGAAATTTGTTAAAAAAATGTTTAAAAAATTAAGGATTTTTAAAGAAAAAACTAAATTTCTGTATAAATATTATTATAAACCAAGTAAATAACAAAAATGTTCTAATAAAACTATAAATTCTCAGGGAAGCCCATAATAGTAAACAATTTGAAACCTCTTTTTCATACAACAAACTTATTTTTCATTTCTAATATTCTATAATTTATGTAAAACGCAATAATTTTTATTATTTTAATTCAACTAAAATGTTTAATATGGCAAATCATTTCATTTCTCTTCAGTTTTTTACTACAAAACTTTCATCATCTATTATGAATAAGTCTAAAGTAATATTGTTTTAAAATTTAAATTAATTGCCACTTGTTTACATTTTTTTTAATTATTATGTATTTAATTTATGATAATAATTATTTATTGCAATTAATTAATTCATAAACATTTTTTCCTATGAGAAACTTATGTCTCAAAAAAAGTGGTTTTAATTGTTGTTTTTTTATACATATTATTTTTATAATGTTAAAAGCTAGAATTAAGGTTTCTTGAACCTAAATCGGTTTAATCCAGTTAGTGACAAGGAAAGTTAAAAAAAACCGGTAATGTAGGTCATTTGCCTAATCACTAATAGAACTGTTTGCTGTTTTTTTAAAGATTAATAACAATTTTTTTTATTGCTGTAAATAAGAACGGAACCAAATTTGTCAATTAGATTATAGTAATAAGGAAATGTTGATTTCAATTCAGGGTTGTCTTAGAAAAAAAACTGGAGCCATAGTCGAGACTATAGACCAAAGACTAGAAAATAGTACAGACTTAATTAACTAATTAATATTTAAAAAAATTTAGTAACATTGTAACAAATTCTGGAAATTTTGTTCACTTTCTCTCAAATGCTTTCTTTAAAAAATTTAAATTTATTTTCTAGATATTTTCCATTTTGGTTCTTACTTTCTTTAGTTTTGTAAAAAAACTTAAGTTTCTTCTATTAAATTCTTAAAAATTGTTTAAAATATTTAAAAAATTCCTTTAATTAAATCTTTAGTTATACATTTTATTTGTTTATTATATTTGCTTTTATTTAGTTACATAAAAACATATAAATTAAAAAAACACTTGTTTGTTATTAATATTTAAAATATGGACACATGTTGTTTTTTTGTAACAACTCAAATAAATTATTTATTAACAAAACTTTTCATAAATTTTATAAAAAGTGATCAATTTAAAAAAAAGTGGTTTTGTGGTTTAAAAAATTTCTATATATTTTAATGGATTAATTGTTATTTAATTAAATTTAATAACATGTTATAAATAGTTATTAAATGTTACATTTGTAAAAAAGTTATTATAAATATTATTAAACACTCAACAGCTGGTCACTTTATATAAATATTTCAAAAATTTTTTAAAACGTAGTTATTAATTCGCATAAATTTTTTTATTTAAAGTAAACTTTTGTTATAGATTTATTTGGTTTATTCTTTTTAATAAAAAATGTAACACTATTGTTTAATAACAACGCAATTATGTTTAATAGTAATTTTATGGTTTAATAAATTACATTTTTTATGATTTTTTATGTTTTACGTTATAATTTTTTTGTTAAATATATTTTTTTTAATAATTTTTAAATTCATGTAGCGTTTTTATGCGTGCTTAAAGTCAAATTTTTCAAATAAAACTGTGATTTAGTTAAACTCATTTACTAAAGATGAGTTACAAAAAATCTGTATAAAAAAATATACAACATACAACTAAACCATAATCATTGAACCGTTTTATATTTGTAGAATTACTGCTGTTGTCCCCTGGAAGCTTGAAAAATGTTTAAATTTAAAACGAATCTAAAAATACCCTATTTTGCAGTAAGAAAAAGCGCCTTTTTTAATAAATATAAGCAGCACTGTTCAAAAATGTTTTGTTTATCTTTTCATCAAAACAAAACAAAGTTGCAGAAGTGACAGTCATTAAACATCATAACATCTCTGTTATAAAGTGAAACAAGCCTGGTTTGTTTTGTTTACATTTTAAACAGAAACAAACGGTTAAATATAAGAACAACTTTGCTGTCAACTAAAAAAACAAGAAGGAGAATGGCTTTGTTTACATTTTAACTGAAAAAAACGGCATCAAATCAAAGAAAAGGAGTAAATAAGCAAATGGCAACTCAATTACAAACTAAAAGCGTGAAAAACACCAAAAATAACAACAAGGTAAGATTAAATCATAATTATTTTATTAATTTAAAGTAAAAACTTATACCAACATTTCACCTAACCTAAAATACCTTCTCTTAAACAATACTTACTTTCCAACAATTGCACCCAACAGCCACAAAACAAACCCCACAAAAAAATATCATCTAATTTGATTTGAGTGGCAAAAAAAATGCCACTTGACAGAAATCAACAACAAAATTGAAATAAATGTTACTAAATACATAATACAATAAAATAAATATTCAAACAATAATACAATACAATCAAATAAATAAAATAAAACTGTGATAGATGGATAGTAGCTGGCAGCTAGTTAGTACTAGCTGGTGATAATGACAATATAGTAATGTTGATGATGAGTTTTTTTTTTTTGTCATGTAGATAAAAAAAATTGAGCACATTTTTTCAAATACTACATGTTTTTTCCTTCCTCTAATCAAGGGTAAACAAAGGCAAGTTATTATTAATAACATAAAAAATTTAAAGTTATTAAAGCCAAAATACTTAAATTAACAAAGAAATAACTAAAGGGAATGTTAACCCCTTCCATTTCTCTACCAGCTTAATGGACGATTTGTTATTTGTAATAAAAAAACCACTAAAATATCAATAAAAGTTATTATACACCAAGAAAAGCAACATTTTAATTTAAATTATCAAACCAATAATCTGTCTGTCCCTCTCGGTAATAATAAATACAATAAAAAACTAAATAAAAACAACAACAATAACAAACTCATGGGGGAAATCAGAATAATATGTAATGTTGTTTTAAAAAAAGTGTTTATTTGTTTGTGTTTATACAACACAATTAGCGCCTATGTTTTTTATTGCTGCCTCTGTTATTATTGTTTTCTACTGGTGAACAGAATCACAGTAAAAAAAAAAACAAAAACAAGCAACAAGACTATGTAACTAAAAACTGCATAATGTTATTTACATACATGCGTTAAAACTGAACAGGAAAGTGGAATGAAACTGTTACGTGTTACAGTGGCAGTAGAAATGTAAGTACAATAACATAATGTTTACAAAAATAACATTAATGTTAATGATACATTTGTAGGCCGTGCCTACACTACTGGTATGTTAGTGCACTACAAAAAAGAATTTGCTATTTTCTTCAAATCAGAAATGAAGATGGCAAATTTATACAAAAATGAAACGTGCATCACACTACCCTCTCTCGATAAGAAGACTGGACCACAGAAAATTATTTATTTTAATTTAGTTTTTAATTGAACCCAAAAAAAACGTCATTTTAATTTAGTTTCTAAATAAACCTATTATTCCAAATTTTGCATTAGTAATATTTTGCGCCTAAAAATATGCTCGCAATTTAAATATTTTTTTAATTTTTTAATAGATGGATGGATATGTAGATAGATAGATAGATAGATAGATAGATAGATAGATAGATAGATAGATAGATAGATAGATAGATAGATAGATAGATAGATAGATAGATAGATAGATAGATAGATAGATAGATAGATAGATAGATAGATAGATAGATAGATAGATAGATAGATAGATAGATAGATAATCAAGACATAGATCGAGACCATCTGAAGGTCTAGCCCACATACTAGCTTAAGATCTAGTCTATAGTAAATCTAATGGTTTAGTCTATAAAGTAGTTAGAAAACTAGTCTATGGAGTAGCTGAAGGTCCAGTATATAAGGTAGCATAGTCTATAGACTAACTCATAGTCTAGCCTATGGACTATCTGAAGGTCTAGCCTATAGGCTATAAGATTAATGTTTTAGTCCATAAAGTAGCTTGAAACCTAGTCCATAGACTAGTTAAAGCTCCAGTCTATACACTATCTAAAAGTCTAGACTATAGACAAACTAAAGGTGTAGTCTATAGACTAGCTGAAAGTCTAGTCTATAAACTAGCTAAAAGTTTAGTACATAGACTAATTGAAAGGCTAGCCTTTAGACTATCTAAAGATGTTGTCTATAGACTAGCTAAGGATCTAGTCAATTGGCTAGCTAATGTTTTAGAATATAAAATAGCTAGATTAGCTAAAGTTCCAGTCTATATACTAAGTAAAAGTATAGTCTATAGACTAGATAAAAGGCTAGACTATGGACTAGCTAAAGGTCTAGTCTATAGACTAGCTAAAAGTCACTAAAATAACAATTTACAAAAACGTAGTTACGATCGTAATGCATAATACACACAATCGGAAAGCATTGAAATAAAATGCAAATGTTTCTTCTTGGCGGGCTCATCTTCTTTTTCTTACGATCCCGTTTTTTGTTGGAATACCAATTTCTGATCGTAGCGTGAATGTGGAATGTAATTGAAATGCAGAACAATCTAGTCGATAGACTACTGGTGTATTTTGTAAAGTCAAAAGACTAGCTAAAGCTGTTGATTTAGCATATAGGCTCTTGCTTTTGTAGAGACTAGCTTTTGGTCTAGCCTGTAGATGAGCTAAAAATCTATAGTAGTATAGCTAATGTCTATATTAGAATATAAAATTGCTAAATGCCTAGTCAATAGATTAGCATATTGCGGCAGTCCATATAGTCTAAATAAACTTCACCTGTAAACTACAAATAAAAGAACTCTTTCGTAATTTTCTTAAAAAACATCGTTCAAATGTAAGATCTTTTATTTGAACATTTACTTTTTTCAATATAGTCCGACATATACGCCTAAAACAATAAAAATGTTTTATTTTATATAATTAAAATAAAAATCTCTACTCCTTGCTAAACTTATTCAGAGCGCATCATCTTCTCCTTTTGTCTTTGCAACTTCTTCTTGGACAATTTCTTCTTGGCGGGCTCATCTTCGGAGGCCTTGGCGACAACTTCTTCCTTTTCGGTAAGGATGACCTCAACGTGACAGGGAGAAGACATGTAGGGGTTGATGCGACCGTGAGCACGGTAGGTACGACGACGCAAGCATTGGGCACGGTTGACTTGGATGTGGTCTACAACAAGACGATCAACATCGAGACCCTTGCAGTCAGCGTTAGCTTCAGCATTGCGGAGCAATTGCAAAAGGAATTCGGCGGATTTCTTGGGCCAACGACCTTGGGTGGTCTTCCATTGTTTGGCTTGAGCGCAACGGCCAACACCACCGTTGAAACGACGGAAGGGTACACATTCCTTCTTGTCGACAACAGCCTTCAAGAAACGTTGGGCACGACGCAAAGGCATACGCTTGATGGCCTGGGCGGTTTCATGGGTGTTCTAAAAAAAAGATAAAGAAACAATTTGTTTAGTTATATTGTTGTTAACAGAAATCTATGAGTTGAAGGTTTTGTTTTTTTTTAAATTTGTTTAACAGGACAGGTAGTGTTTAAACTTTTGTTTAAGTATTAACCACTGTTTATCTGTTAAATATATTTAATCTACAGCATTTTTTTCAAACTTAAACAAGTCTTGGTTAATTAAACAACTTGTCATTATTGTCAAATGCTGAGCTAAACAAAAAAGTGACCGAGAGTGAGGGAGTTTTGTGTTAGTTTGTTTAACAGGACAGGTAGTGTTTAAACTTTTGTTAAAGTATTAACCACTGTTTATCTGTTAAATATATTTTATATACAGCATTTTTTTCAAACTTAAACAAGTCTTGGTTAATTAAACAACTTGTCATTATAGCAAATGCTGATGGGATAGGATTCTAAATGGAGCAGGTAGGGGTATACCTATTGGATTAGACAGAGCTCTATACCATAGATTAGACAAGGGTATAGTTTATAGATCATCGATTTAACAAAAGTCCAGTTTATAAACAATACAAAGGTCTAGACGACTGATTTGAAAAGATCTTCCGGATCACACTATTTTGACGGATTTTTCCACTAATTTTTATCACTATTGTTACGCACCTTTAGTTCTGACTAATCCGGATTCCTAACTTCAAAATGTTTCACAAGATGTACTTAAAAAGGAAGAATTTCCATCCGTAACTAAAGTAAACAAAAAATTTACTTTAAAACACTTAAGGATTCCACAAAATCTTTCCAAAACATAATTTTTTTCGAACTCTTCCTTTGAAATCTTAGATTAGAAAACATTCCGACACTATTTATGCTCAATTTTTATCAAAAAATTACTTTAAATTAAAGATTTTTATAACCAAGTCTAAGAAGAATAAAAGATATTGAACAAAATCTTAAATTCTGCTGATGCTTGGCCCACCACACTTCATTCCCCTTGGGGAACTCACTGTTTTAATCTAGCATCTTTGCAAAAGTTACTGGCACAATAAAATACCACCAAGCACTGATTTAAGATGCATAATTCCAAAAAAAACTAAATTTACTTCACAAAAACTGCAAAAACTAACCTCACTTTCTCACACTTTTCAACATTATTGTTGTTTTTGTTAAAAACACACATGTCAACTTATTAACTGTCACTTCCATTTGCTTCCTTCACTCTTCTTCTATTTCATCAAACACTTGTATATGATTTTTCCAACTTACCTTGAAATGCACACGTAGATTTGGTCCACGGGCTTTGCAAGATTTGGCAGCTGTCTCTGGTTCCCTTGAGTACCGACCCATTTTGTGTTTAATTTCTATTTAAGCCACAGCAACCGCACAAAACATAAAAATAAACAAGTAAAAGAAATATATCAGTTGATGTTTTCTTAGGAAAGGCCATCTTCCTTAATTATGTTTATTTTTCTCTTTTAAAACACTTTTTCTTTTCGATATTTGTTTTGTTGTTTAAACAATATATGAAATTTTTTCTTAACATTATTAATAAACACAATTTTATTTATAGTTTTAAGATGTTTTAAAATAATTTTCTTGATTTTTAGCAAAAAATCGTACCTTCTTCTTAGTGAATTAAACCGGAAAAGAACTTTTTTGACAGCTGTATTAGGGTGGGTAAAGCAGTGTAAACAACAGGGTTGCTTTTAACTTCGACAAATGTCAAGGTTGAAAACAAAACATTTAGCAGGGTTGTATTTAGTAAAATAAATAGCAATGCCACTGGGAAGGAAGTTAAGAAAAAAGCGCTTAAATTAAAGAAAATTTAGAATTATTAAAGATTTTTTAATTTGTTTAAACAATATATAAGAATTGTAGATATTTTTAAGGCTAATAAGCCTTTAATAGTTTCTAAACATTTTTATTACTTAATTTAACATATTACAAATGTTTTAATTTAGTAAAAATTAGCCATAGAAATATTTTTCCAAAATAAAAATAAAGCGGTAAAACTGAATTTACAGAAATTTTTTTTTTTTTTAAATTAAAAAGATTTAAAGTTGAAAAAGAGAAATTTTTCTAGAAGTAAAAATGTGTAAAAAACTGAATTTAAGATGAAAAGGACTAATATAAATTTGCTATGATTTTTTTATTTGTTTATAGAAGTTTTAATGCATTTTTTCACAATTTTTTAAAAATTATGAAACTTGAAAATTAAATTTTCTTAAATTTTTAAAATTTTAGCATTTCTGATTTTGAAAATTTATTTTGTATTTTGTAAAATTTGTAATTTTTATAAAATTATTGATTTGTCACAATTTGTACAAAATTTATGAATTCTTACAAAAGTTATGAATTTTTACAAAATTTATAAATTTCTACAAAATTTAAAAATTTATGAATTTTACGAAATTTATGAATTTTTACAATATTTATGTATTTTTACAAAATATATGAATTTTTACAAAATTTATAAACTTTTACATAATTTATAAACCTTACTTTTACAAAATTTGAGAATTTTAACAAAATATTCATTCAAATTTTAGGACTTAACAAAATTTTTGTTTGATTTTTACAAAATTTGTGATTTTCTTAAAATTTGCAAAATTTATAAATTTTTACAAATATAAAGAATTTTAACTAAATTTTTGTTTGACTTTTTTTTACAAAATTTACGATTCGTGACAATTTGTATGTATTTTTACAAAATTTACAAATATTTACATAATTTGAGAATTTTAACAAATTTGTCACAATTTTTATGTATATTTTCAAAATTTAAACATTTCTCCAAAGTTTTTCTTTAATATGTGTTTTTAGAAAATTTATATTTTTTTTTTATAAAATATATAAATTTTAAAAAATTATGAATTTTAAAAAAAATTTGAATTTTTATAAAATATATGAATTGTGTCTGGCCGTGTCGCTTAAGTTGTTATTTTAATGACGGAGCTTCGAAACGAAATGCAGAATACCAAAATTGCCAAATAGGAATGTTTGTAAATTTTTCAAATTTTGGCGAATTTTTAACACATTTATAAAAAATTTCTGAATTTTTACAAATATAAAAAATATTTAAATTTTTACAAAATTTAATTTAAAATTTTTAAATAATTAAAAAACATTGGTGAATTATTTAAAAACTTGCATTTCTTCTACTGTAATACAAAAATTATCAGTTTTTACTTATATTTTTTTAAGAAAATAATTTTTTTTAAAAATTAAAAAAAAAATAATGGTGAATTATTAAAAAATTAGCACTTTGTTGTACTGTAATACAAAATTGTTAGTTTTTACTTATATTGAAACAAAATTCATATAAAAACTAAAATTATTAGTCATTAATGTTATTAAATTTTAATTGATTTCATATTTATTATCAAATTTAACAAAAAAATGCAGATTTTTATTTAAAAACTGTTAAATCGAGTATTATTTAACTATTAAATAGCTTTTGTTTTCAAATTTCAAAGAATTCCTTTAAAAAGCGCTTATTTATCTTCAATGTTTACTTATTGGCAACTCTGTTTGCGAAGCATATGACATTTAACTGCATTACCTTTAATACAACTGTTTATAAGAACTGCCTTACCTTTATGTTGGCTACAAACTAATATGGCATCTCTTTTTTTTACATATAGAAACATTAATAACAACAACAATTGTGCCAAAAAGGGGGTTGTAGGCAAAAAATGACAACAAAACAGATGGGTGAATTGAAAGGAAAACTCAGCAGCAGCTAAAAAGGAAACTACAGAAATCTGAAAAAAGAAACAGCTTAATAAAAATGACAAGCTGAATTAAAAATTAAAACGTAAGCTGCAGACAAACGAGTATAAAGTAATAGTTTGTAAAGGCGGGAAGGCAAGAAGTACAGAAAAAAATTTTTTTCATAAAGAAAATTGTGTTAAAAAAGTTATTAACTACAGCAAGGAGTCCATTCAGTGTTAGCCATAAGGCTTATTAACAAGGTTTCAGTGATTTTTTGTTTTATGGTGAAAAGTTTTAAAGCCTTTGAAAAGGTTTTTATACAAATAATTAACAAAAGTGTTGCAAAAGTTAAAGATTTATGAAAAGTTAAAATATTTAACAAACTAAAGGAAATTAAGTTGCAACAATAACATTTTTAAGTGTGCAAGAACTTCAACTTTAATTTGGGGTAAGTTTAAGTTAATAATTTGTTAATATGTGATTTAGTTATAATTTTATTAAACATCCAATAAGAATTTCATCATTTTGTAAGATTTTCTTTAAGAGCGTCCTTTTTGTTGTTGTAACTTTTTGCTTTGCCACCACCCCAAAATTACAACAACAATATTGAAACTCAATTTAGACTTGAAGGGAAATCGTTTATACAGGATTTATTATTTAAGTCTGTATTGAACAATATGTTCAAATGTGTTAGTGGAAATGTCTATAAGTGTGTGTTTGTGTGTCTGAGAGTGGGTAAATTATTTTGCACCCTTGTTTTTTTTTTTTTCTATTAAACCCTACTTGTGTCATCATTTTTTATTTTTGGTAGCAAACACACAAATCTCTGTTTATTTTATAACGTCATTTTGTCCTTTTTCTTATTGTCTCTTGCTGTCTCTTTCGTACTTTAGTTAAACCTTGTGTTGGCAGCTTCAAAACTACGTTTAATCCTTAAACTTTAACCTTCTAATTTTGTTGTTTTTGCTTTTATTTTTTTCTACTTTTCCCTACTCTTCTCTTCGTTTGTCAAAGGACTCTCCTTTTATTTACTATCATTTGACAGAGTAAAAGAAAAACAAACTTAAAACAGCATGCTTTTCATTCATTGTCTATTTGTATGACATCAACTCTTGTCTAAAGTTACGGTATTTATTAGCAGAGATGGTTAATACAGTGCCATTAGAAATTAGCAAATTACTTAAAACTACCTCAAAAACAAAGAAATTAAACTGAACTTACAGGAATTAAAGTAATTTTCTGAATTTTTATTAAAAATTAAAACATCAGTGGTAAATTCAACTAATTTTTCTTTAATTTTATTAAACATTTATTAGTAATAATAAAAATTTCCGTTTTCCCCTCCCTGTTTAGCACATTTACTTATAAGTTTAAACTTTTTGTTTTGCTTTAAAGTCCTTGTTGTTTTTGCTATTGATGTCTCCTTCATGTGTTTTCCTTATAAGTAATTCTGTAATTATTTTAAAGGTTTTTATTAAATTTGTTTCGTTTTTAACGTTATTTTTCTAACAACTGTCTCTTGTTTGTTAAACAGCGTTGGATAAGTTAGTAGTAACATAATTTATGACGTATTTTTAATAAATGCGAAGGGAATTGTTTAGCAAAAGAAGAAAATATTGAGAATTTAAGATTCTTTTGAAAATTATTTGGTAGATAACTCAAAAATTCCTTAAACTTTTTTTAAAAGTCATAATTTTGAGAAAACAAGTTTCCTTCTACAAAATTTTAACTTTTTTCTACATTTTTAAAATTTTTTACGTATTTTTAAAAATTTTGTAAAATTTATGATTTTGAAGTTTTATTTTGTCGTAAAAATGTTTCGTCAAGTTCTCTAAATTGTTAAATTTAAGAATTTTTGGTTTTTAAGCAGAAAAGTATCTCTCATAAGCCTTACATTAAAAAAATTGACTTTCGTTAAGTTTTTTAAATTGTTTAAAATGGAAAATTTTTCGAAATTTTAAAAGTGGCTGTGATTGGCTATAGAAATATGAAATAAATTTTATTTTTCTGCTTTTCGTTTAGTAATAAAAGTTTCGTTAAGTTTTTCAAATTAACCAAATTACAATTAGTTTCTGGATTATTAAATTAGCTTTAATATGCTTTTTAAATATATAAAAATTATTAATTTTTAACTTTTCATTAAAAAATAAAACATTCGTTAAGTTTTTAAAATGTACCAAGATGAACATTTTTTGAAGATTTTTAAAGTAGCTTGGCTCTAGAAATATGCAATAATTTATATTCCTCTGCATTTCGTTCAGAAATAAAAGTTTCGTCAAGTTTTTTAAATTAGTCAAAATTAAAAATTTTTCAGATTTTCTAAAATAGCTTTAATATCCTATACAAATATATACAGATTTACAATTTTAAGTTTTTCGTTTAGAAATAAAAGTTTCGTCAAGTTTTTAAAATACACCAATATGGAAAAATTTTCGGAATTTTAAAAGTTACTTTGTTTGGCTCTTGAACTATGAACTAAATTTTACCTTTTGCTTTTCGTTTAGTAATAAAAGTTTCGTTAAGTTTTTTAAATTGTCAAAATTAAAAATTTTGCTGATTTTTTCTAAAATAGCTTTAATATGCTTTTTAAATATATAAAAATTACACATTTTTAGCTTATCATTAAGAAGTTTCGTTAAGTTTTTTATAAGGTCCAAAATGAAAATTTTAAAACGCATTTTTAAAGTATGTTAAGTTTTTCAATATGGTCCAATTTGAGATTTTTTTCTCAAATGAGTTACATTTTTCTGATTGATTATAGAAAAAAGTTTGAGTTTTAATGCATCTATAGGGAAACTGAAGTTTCGTTAACAAATAATTATGTTTCCTTTTATTTCCTTCGTTAAGTTTGCTAAATTTTCCAATTTCCATAAAATTTCTTCAATTTTATTAGATTTTTCTTTTAGTTTTATGAAACTGATAAAAAGTTTTTACTCTTATGTAAAGAAAAGGTTTCGTTAAGATTTAAAATTCTTAAAATTCCTTTAAAATTATGAAAATTACAATTTTTATAATATTTATATTAATATAAAGGCATTTATTGCTTAAATTAACAAAATAATTGTGATCTTTTTAACATTTTTCTGTAATAATACATAATTTAGCATTGCACTGTATTATCCAACCTGGCTTTGGTAACATCAATACTAAAAACTTTCTCTCTATCGCTCTTTCCTTTAACAACTAATACTAACTGCGTTTGATTGTCAATAACTTTCTTTTACTAGTTGTTGTGTATTTGTTGTAAATAGAACTGTTCGATTTTGTAAACAAATTGAGAATTTATAAGTTGGTGTGAGGTGTGTATGTAAGTTTATTCTCTCGTGTTTTAAAGTTTCATGTTTATTATTGTCCTTTTTGTTGAATACCTTTTACTACTATGTTGCTGTTGTTGTTGTTTGGTTTTTATAGCTACGTTTCAATTCGTGCTTGTGTTGGGTTTTGTTTCTAGTTCAATTTTCTTTATTGTTGTTGTTTTAACAGTTATTTTGTTTGTTGCCTCTGCCATTAAAGCTACATATGGTATTTTATTATAATTACTATCGATTAGTTTTAAAATGACTGTCGTTTTATAAGTACGTGTTTTTAAAGTTTATTTTTATTTTAAATTTAAAGAAATTACACTTTAGTTCTAATCTAAAAAGTAAGTAAAATGATAAAATGTTTCTTTAAAATCTCTACTCAATTCAAAAAAAGAAAAATCATTTATAAACATTTAGCGGAACTCATTTATACATAAAAATTTTGTTATAAATAGAACTTGAACTCAATCTTTAACCAACCCATGCACAGACAGTTCTTTACTTGAAAATCAAACGAATAAAAAAAAATACCTTAAAATACCAATCCAACTCTCTAATTTGCTCTAGCAGTCAGCAGTAAAGAAAGAACTATAAATATCTTCTCCAATAGCTGTTGTTTTTATTATTTTGCCCTAATGTCTGGATACTTTTTTTGATCGCTGGCATAAGCAAAAGTGTAATTTTATAAATTTAGATAAAAACTTGAAGCAATATTTATGCTTTTTTCTGTTGGATTTTATGCATTGCACACACACTAGGGATCAGTTTTACAGCATCATGATCATCATGATCTCACTCTTAGGCCTAATCTTGCTAAAAGCATATTTTATTTTAGTGAAAAAATTACGTGTTAGACAGTTTATTAAAGAATACAACGTTATTTTAATAAAAATAAGAATTTTTTCCTTCCTTTAAAAACGGGTACCCGTTTGAAAAGTAACCAGTATTCATTAAATTCTGTAAAGAATTTTACATTTTTAATATTTATAAAATAACTAACAGAAATCTAGAACAATTTTATTAAAAATACAAATTTTTAAACGGGTACCCGTTTTTAAAGGAAGGAAAAATTCTTATTTTTTATTAAAATAACGTTTGTATTCTTTTAATAAACTGTCTAACACGTAATTTTTTCACTAAAATAAAATATGCTTTTAGCAAGATTAGGCCTAAGAGTGAGATCATGATGATCATGATGCTGTAAAACTGATCCCTAGTGTGTGTGCAATGTAAAATCCAACAGAAAAAAAGCATAAAATATTGCTTCAAGTTTTTATCTAAATTTATAAAATTACACTTTTGCTTATGCCAGCGATCAAAAAAAGTATCCAGACATTAGGGCAAAATAATAAAAACAACAGCTATTGGAGAAGATATTTATAGTTCTTTCTTTACTGCTGACTGCTAGAGCAAATTAGAGAGTTGGATTGGTATTTTAAGGTATTTTTTTTATTCGTTTGATTTTCAAGTAAAGAACTGTCTGTGCATGGGTTGTGTTAAAGATTGAGTTCAAGTTCTATTTATAACAAAATTTTTATGTATAAATGAGTTCCGCTAAATGTTTATAAATGATTTTTTTTTTTTGAATTGAGTAGAGATTTTAAAGAAACATTTTATCATTTTACTTACTTTTTAGATTAGAACTAAAGTGTAATTTCTTTAAATTTAAAATAAAAATAAAACTTTTAAAACACGTACTTATAAAAACGACAGTCCATTTTAAAACTAATCGATAGTAATTATAATAAAATACCATATTGTAAGCTTTTAATGGCAGAGGCAACAACAAACAAAATAACTGTTAAAAACAACAACAACTAAAGAAAATTGAACTAGAACAAAACCCACACCAAGCACGAATTGAAACGAGCTATAAAAACCAAACAACAACAACAGCAACAATAGTAGTAAAAGGTATTCAACAAAAAGGACAATAATAAACATGAAAACTTAAAACACGAAGAGAATAAACTTACATACACACACTCACACCCAACTTATAAATTCTCAATTTGTTTACAAAATCGAACAGTTCTATTTACAACAAATACACAACAACTAGTAAAAAGAAAGTTATTGACAAATCAAACGCAGTTAGTATTAGTTGTTAAAGGAAAGAGCGATAGAGAGAAAGTTTTTAGTATTGATGTTTACCAAAGGCCAGGGTTTGGATAATACAGTGCAATGCTAAATTATGTTATTATTACAGAAAAATGTTAAAAGATCACAATATTTTGTTAATTTAAGCAATAAAAATGCCTTTATATTAATATAAATATATAAAAAATTGTAATTTTCATAATTTTAAAGGAATTTTAAGAATTTTAAATCTTAACGAAACCTTTTCTTACATAAGAGTAAAACTTTTTATCAGTTTCATAAAACTAAAAGAAAAATCTAATAAAATTGAAGAAATTTTTATGGAAATTGGAAAATTTAGCAAACTTAACGAAGGAAATAAAAGGAAACATAATTATTTGTTAACGAAACTTCAGTTTCCCTATAGATGCATTAAAACTCAAACTTTTTTCTATAATCAATCAGAAAAATGTAACTCATTGAGAAAAAAATCTCAAATTGGACCATATTTAAAAACTTAACATACTTTAAAAATGCGTTTTAAAATTTTTCATTTTGGACCTTATAAAAACTTAACGAAACTTCTTAATGATAAGCTAAAAATGTGTAATTTTTATATATTTAAAAAGCATATTAAAGCTATTTTAGAAAAAATCAGCAAAATTTTTAATTTTGACAATTTAAAAAACTTAACGAAACTTTTATTACTAAACGAAAAGCAAAAGGTAAAATTTAGTTCATAGTTCAAGAGCCAAACAAAGTAACTTTTAAAATTCCGAAAATTTTTCCATATTGGTGTATTTTAAAAACTTGACGAAACTTTTATTTCTAAACGAAAAACTTAAAATTGTAAATCTGTATATATTTGTATAGGATATTAAAGCTATTTTAGAAAATCTGAAAAATTTTTAATTTGACTAATTTAAAAAACTTGACGAAACTTTTATTTCTGAACGAAATGCAGAGGAATATAAATTATTGCATATTTCTAGAGCCAAGCTACTTTAAAAATCTTCAAAAATGTTCATCTTGGTACATTTTAAAAACTTAACGAATGTTTTATTTTTTAATGAAAAGTTAAAAATTAATAATTTTTATATATTTAAAAAGCATATTAAAGCTAATTTAATAATCCAGAAACTAATTGTAATTTGGTTAATTTGAAAAACTTAACGAAACTTTTATTACTAAACGAAAAGCAGAAAAATAAAATTTATTTCATATTTCTATAGCCAATCACAGCCACTTTTAAAATTTCGAAAAATTTTCCATTTTAAACAATTTAAAAAACTTAACGAAAGTCAATTTTTTTAATGTAAGGCTTATGAGAGATACTTTTCTGCTTAAAAACCAAAAAATTCTAAATTTAAATTTAACAATTTAGAGAACTTGACGAAACATTTTTACGACAAAATAAAACTTCAAAATCATAAATTTTACAAAATTTTTTAAAAATACGTAAAATTTTAAAAATGTAGAAAAAGTTAAAATTTTGTAGAAGGAAACTTGTTTTTTCTACAAATTATGACTTTTAAAAAAAGTTTAAGGAATTTTGAGTTATCTACCAAATAATTTTCAAAAGAATCTTAAATTCTCAATATTTTCTTCTTTTGCTAAACAATTCCCTTCGCATTTATTAAAAATACGTCATAAATTATGTTACTACTAACTTATCCAACGCTGTTTAACAAACAAGAGACAGTTGTTAGAAAAATAACTTTAAAAACGAAACAAATTAATATAAAAACCTTTAAAATAATTACAGAATTACTTATAAGGAAAAACATGAAGGAGACATCAATAGCAAAAACAACAAGGACTTTAAAGCAAAACAAAAAGTTTAAACTTATAAGTAAATGTGCTAAACAGGGAGGGAAAACGGAAATTTTTATTATTACTAATAAATGTTTAATAAATTAAAGAAAAATTAGTTGAATTTACCACTGATGTTTTAATTTTTAATAAAAATTCAGAAAATTACTTTAATTCCTGTAAGTTCAGTTTAATTTCTTTGTTTTTGAGGTAGTTTTAAGTAATTTGCTAATTTCTAATGCACTGTATTAACCATCTCTGCTAATAAATACGTAACTTTAGACAAGAGTTGATGTCATACAAATAGACAATGAATGAAAAGCATGCTGTTTTAAGTTTGTTTTTCTTTACTCTGTCAAATGATAGTAAATAAAAGGAGAGTCCTTTGACAAACGAAGAGAAGAGTAGGGAAAGTAGAAAAAAATAAAAGCAAAACAACAAAAATTAGAAGGTTAAGTTTAAGGATTAAAACGTAGTTTTGAAGCTGCCAACACAAGGTTAACTAAAGTACGAAAGAGGACAGCAAGAGACAATAAGAAAAAGGACAAAATGACGTTATAAAATAACAGAGATTTGTGTGTTTGCTACCAAAAATAAAAAATGATGACACAAGTAGGGTTAATAGAAAAAAAAAAAACAAGGGTGCAAAATAATTTACCCACTCTCAGACACACAAACACACACTTATAGACATTTCCACTAACACATTTGAACATATTGTTCAATACAGACTTAAATAATAAATCCTGTATAAACGATTTCCCTCAAGTCTAAATTGAGTTTCAATATTGTTGTTGTAATTTTGGGGTGGTGGCAAAGCAAAAAGTTACAACAACAAAAAGGACGCTCTTAAAGAAAATCTTACAAAATGATGAAATTCTTATTGGATGTTTAATAAAATTATAACTAAATCACATATTAACAAATTATTAACTTAAACTTACCCCAAAATTAAAGTTGAAGTTCTTGCACACTTAAAAATGTTATTGTTGCAACTTAATTTCCTTTAGTTTGTTAAATATTTTAACTTTTCATAAATCTTTAACTTTTGCAACACTTTTGTTAATTATTTGTATAAAACCTTTTCAAAGGCTTTAAAACTTTTCACCATAAAACAAAAATCACTGAAACCTTGTTAATAAGCCTTATGGCTAACACTGAATGGACTCCTTGCTGTAGTTAATAACTTTTTTAACACAATTTTCTTTATGAAAAAAATTTTTTTCTGTACTTCTTGCCTTCCCGCCTTTACAAACTATTACTTTATACTCGTTTGTCTGCAGCTTACGTTTTAATTTTTAATTCAGCTTGTCATTTTTATTAAGCTGTTTCTTTTTTCAGATTTCTGTAGTTTCCTTTTTAGCTGCTGCTGAGTTTTCCTTTCAATTCACCCATCTGTTTTGTTGTCATTTTTGCCTACAACCCCCTTTTTGGCACAATTGTTGTTGTTATTAATGTTTCTATATGTAAAAAAAAGAGATGCCATATTAGTTTGTAGCCAACATAAAGGTAAGGCAGTTCTTATAAACAGTTGTATTAAAGGTAATGCAGTTAAATGTCATATGCTTCGCAAACAGAGTTGCCAATAAGTAAACATTGAAGATAAATAAGCGCTTTTTAAAGGAATTCTTTGAAATTTGAAACAAAAGCTATTTAATAGTTAAATAATACTCGATTTAACAGTTTTTAAATAAAAATCTGCATTTTTTTGTTAAATTTGATAATAAATATGAAATCAATTTAAAATTTAATAACATTAATGACTAATAATTTTAGTTTTTTATATGAATTTTGTTTCAATATAAGTAAAAACTAACAATTTTGTATTACAGTACAACAAAGTGCTAATTTTTTAATAATTCACCATTATTTTTTTTTTAATTTTTAAAAAAAATTATTTTCTTAAAAAAATATAAGTAAAAACTGATAATTTTTGTATTACAGTAGAAGAAATGCAAGTTTTTAAATAATTCACCAATGTTTTTTAATTATTTAAAATTTTAAATTAAATTTTGTAAAAATTTAAATATTTTTTTATATTTGTAAAAATTCAGAAATTTTTTATAAATGTGTTAAAAATTCGCCAAAATTTGAAAAATTTACAAACATTCCTATTTGGCAATTTTGGTATTCTGCATTTCGTTCGAAGCTCCGTCATTAAAATAACAACTTAAGCGACACGGCCAGACACAATTCATATATTTTATAAAAATTCAAATTTTTTTTAAAATTCATAATTTTTTAAAATTTATATATTTTATAAAAAAAAAATATAAATTTTCTAAAAAACACATATTAAAGAAAAACTTTGGAGAAATGTTTAAATTTTGAAAAATATACATAAAAATTGTGACAAATTTGTTAAAATTCTCAAATTATGTAAATATTTGTAAATTTTGTAAAAATACATACAAATTGTCACGAATCGTAAATTTTGTAAAAAAAGTCAAACAAAAATTTAGTTAAAATTCTTTATATTTGTAAAAATTTATAAATTTTGCAAATTTTAAGAAAATCACAAATTTTGTAAAAATCAAACAAAAATTTTGTTAAGTCCTAAAATTTTGAATGAATATTTTGTTAAAATTCTCAAATTTTGTAAAAGTAAGGTTATAAATTATGTAAAGTTTATAAATTTTGTAAAAATTCATATATTTTGTAAAAATACATAATATTGTAAAAATTCATAAATTTCGTAAAAATTCATAAATTTTTAAATTTTGTAGAAATTTATAAATTTTGTAAAAATTCATAACTTTTGTAAGAATTCATAAATTTTGTACAAATTGTGACAAATCAATAATTTTATAAAAATTACAAATTTTACAAAATACAAAATAAATTTTCAAAATCAGAAATGCTAAAATTTTAAAAATTTAAGAAAAATTTAATTTTCAAGTTCATAATTTTTAAAAAATTGTGAAAAAATGCATTAAAACTTCTATAACAAATAAAAAAATCATAGCAAATTTATATTAGTCCTTTTCATCTTAATTCAGTTTTTACACATTTTTACTTCTAGAAAAATTTCGCTTTTTCAACTTTAAAAATCTTTTTAATTTAAAAAAAAAAAAAATTTCTGTAAATTCAGTTTTAACCGCTTTATTTTTATTTTGGAAAAATATTTCTATGGCTAATTTTTACTAAATTAAAACATTTGTAATATGTTAAATTAAGTAATAAAATGTTTAGAAACTATTAAAGGCTTATTAGCCTTAAAAATATCTACAATTCTTATATATTGTTTAAACAAATTAAAAAATCTTATAATTCTAAATTTTCTTTAATTTAAGCGCTTTTTTCTTAACTTCCTTCCCAGTGGCCATTGCTATTTATTTACTACTAAATACAACCCTGCTAAATGTTTTGTTTTCAACCTTGACATTTGTCGAAGTTAAAAGCAACCCTGTTGTTTACACTGCTTTACCCCCCCTAATACAGCTGTCAAAAAAGTTCTTTTCCGGTTAATTCACTAAGAAGAAGGTACGATTTTTTGCTAAAAATCAAGAAAATTATTTTAAAACATCTTAAAACTATAATAAAATTGTGTTTATTAATAATGTTAAGAAAAAATTTCATATATTGTTTAAACAACAAAACAAATATCGAAAAGAAAAAGTGTTTAAAAGAGAAAAATAAACATAATTAAGGAAGATGGCCTTTCCTAAGAAAACATCAACTGATATATTTCTTTTACTTGTTTATTTTATGTTTTGTGCGGTTGCTGTGGCTTAATAGAAATTAAACACAAAATGGGTCGGTACTCAAGGGAACCAGAGACAGCTGCCAAATCTTGCAAAGCCCGTGGACCAAATCTACGTGTGCATTTCAAGGTAAGTTGGAAAATCATATACAAGTGTTTGATGAAATAGAAGAAGAGTGAAGGAAGCAAATGGAAGTGACAGTTAATAAGTTGACATGTGTGTTTTAACAAAAACAACAATAATGTTGAAAAGTGTGAGAGAAGTGAGGTTAGTTTTTGCAGTTTTTGTGAAGTAAATTTAGTTTTTTTTGGAATTATGCATCTTAAATCAGTGCTTGGTGGTATTTTATTGTGCCAGTAACTTTTGCAAGATGCTAGATTAAAACAGTGAGTTCCCCAAGGGGAATGAAGTGTGGTGGGCCAAGCATCAGCAGAATTTAAGATTTTTGTTCAATATCTTTTATTCTTCTTAGACTTGGTTATAAAAATCTTTAATTTAAAGTAATTTTTTGATAAAAATTGAGCATAAATAGTGTCGGAATGTTTTCTAATCTAAGATTTCAAAGGAAGAGTTCGAAAAAATTATGTTTTGGAAAGATTTTTGTGGAATCCTTAAGTGTTTTAAAGTAAATTTTTTGTTTACTTTAGTTACGGATGGAATTCTTCCTTTTTAAGTACATCTTGTGAAACATTTTGAAGTTAGGAATCGGATTAGTCAGACTAAGGTGCGTAACAATAGTGATAAAATTAGTGGAAAAATCCGTCAAAATAGTGTGATCCGGAAGATCTTTTCAAATCAGTCGTCTAGACCTTGTATTGTTTATAAACTGGACTTTGTTAAATCGATGATCTATAAACTATACCCTTGTCTAATCTATGGTATAGAGCTCTGTCTAATCCAATAGGTATACCCCTACCTGCTCCATTTAGAATCCTATCCCATCCAAGCATTTGCTATAATGACAAGTTGTTTAATTAACCAAGACTTGTTTAAGTTTGAAAAAAATGCTGTATATAAAATATATTTAACAGATAAACAGTGGTAATACTTTAACAAAAGTTTAAACACTACCTGTCCTGTTAAACAAACTAACACAAAACTCCCTCACTCTCGGTCACTTTTTTGT
Source organism: Lucilia sericata (assembly GCF_015586225.1). Taxonomy (NCBI): domain Eukaryota; kingdom Metazoa; phylum Arthropoda; class Insecta; order Diptera; family Calliphoridae; genus Lucilia; species Lucilia sericata. The sequence goes on along the minus strand of NW_023996573.1, from coordinate 6,519 downwards.
TAGCTCAGCATTTGACAATAATGACAAGTTGTTTAATTAACCAAGACTTGTTTAAGTTTGAAAAAAATGCTGTAGATTAAATATATTTAACAGATAAACAGTGGTTAATACTTAAACAAAGTTTAACACTACCTGTCCTGTTAAACAAATTTAAAAAAAAACAAAACCTTCAACTCATAGATTTCTGTTAACAACAATATAACTAACAAATTGTTTCTTTATCTTTTTTTTTAGAACACCCATGAAACCGCCCAGGCCATCAAGCGTATGCCTTTGCGTCGTGCCCAACGTTTCTTGAAGGCTGTGTCGACAAGAAGGAATGTGTACCCTTCCGTCGTTCAACGGTGGTGTTGGCCGTTGCGCTCAAGCCAAACATGGAAGACCACCCAAGGTCGTGGCCCAAGAAATCCGCCGAATTCCCTTTTGCAATTGCTCCGCAATGCTGAAGCTAACGCTGACTGCAAGGGTCTCGATGTTGATCGTCTTGTTGTAGACCACAATCCAAGTCAACCGTGCCCAATGCTTGCGTCGTCGTACCTACGCTGCTCACGGTCGCATCAACCCCTACATGTCTTCTCCCTGTCACGTTGAGGTCATCCTTACGAAAAGGAAGAAGTTGTCGCCAAGGCCTCCGAAGATGAGCCCGCCAAGAAGAAATTGTCCAAGAAGAAGTTGCAAAGACAAAGGAGAAGATGATGCGCTCTGAATAAGTTTAGCAAGGAGTAGAGATTTTTATTTTAATTATATAAAATAAAACATTTTTATTGTTTTAGGCGTATATGTCGGACTATATTGAAAAAAGTAAATGTTCAAATAAAAGATCTTACATTTGAACGATGTTTTTTAAGAAAATTACGAAAGAGTTCTTTTATTTGTAGTTTACAGGTGAAGTTTATTTAGACTATATGGACTGCAGCAATATGCTAATCTATTGACTAGGCATTTAGCAATTTTATATTCTAATATAGACATTAGCTATACTACTATAGATTTTTAGCTCATCTACAGGCTAGACCAAAAGCTAGTCTCTACAAAAGCAAGAGCCTATATGCTAAATCAACAGCTTTAGCTAGTCTTTTGACTTTACCAAAATACACCAGTAGTCTATCGACTAGATTGTTCTGCATTTCAATTACATTCCACATTCACGCTACGATCAGAATTGGTATTCCAACAAAAACGGGATCGTAAGAAAAAGAAGATGAGCCCGCCAAGAAGAAACATTTGCATTTTATTTCAATGCTTTCCGATTGTGTGTATTATGCATACGATCGTAACTACGTTTTTGTAAATTGTTATTTTAGTGACTTTTAGCTAGTCTATAGACTAGACCTTTAGCTAGTCCATAGTCTAGCCTTTATCTAGTCTATAGACTATACTTTTACTTAGTATATAGACTGGAACTTTAGCTAATCTAGCTATTTTATATTCTAAACATTAGCTAGCCAATTGACTAGATCCTTAGCTAGTCTATAGACAACATCTTTAGATAGTCTAAAGGCTAGCCTTTCAATTAGTCTATGTACTAACTTTTAGCTAGGTTTATAGACTAGACTTCAGCTAGTCTATAGACTACACCTTTAGTTTGTCTATAGTCTAGACTTTTAGATAGTGTATAGACTGGAGCTTTAACTAGTCTATGGACTAGGTTTCAAGCTACTTTATGGACTAAAACATAATCTTAAGCCTATAGGCTAGACCTTCAGATAGTCCATAGGCTAGACTATGAGTTAGTCTATAGACTATGCTACCTTATATACTGGACCTTCAGCTACTCCATAGACTAGTTTTCTAACTACTTTATCGACTAACCCATTAGATTTACTATAGACTAGATCTTAAGCTAGTATGTGGGCTAGACCTTCAGATGGTCCGACTCTATGTCTTGATTATCTGATCTATCTAGGATCTATCTATCTATCTATCTATCTATCTATCATCATCTACTATCTATCTATCTATCTATCGAGCTCTATCTATCTATACTATCTATCTATCTATCTATCTATCATCTATCTATCTATCTATCTATCTATCTATCTATCTACATATCCATCCATCTATTAAAAAATTAAAAAATATTTAAATTGCGAGCATATTTTAGGCGCAAAATATTACTAATGCAAAATTTGGAATAATAGGTTTATTTAGAAACTAAATTAAAATGACGTTTTTTTTGGGTTCAATTAAAAACTAAATTAAAATAAATAATTTTCTGTGGTCCAGTCTTCTTATCGAGAGAGGGTAGTGTGATGCACGTTTCATTTTTGTATAAATTTGCCATCTTCATTTCTGATTTGAAGAAAATAGCAAATTCTTTTTTGTAGTGCACTAACATACCAGTAGTGTAGGCACGGCCTACAAATGTATCATTAACATTAATGTTATTTTGTAAACATTATGTTATTGTACTTACATTTCTACTGCCACTGTAACACGTAACAGTTTCATTCCACTTTCCTGTTCAGTTTTAACGCATGTATGTAAATAACATTATGCAGTTTTAGTTACATAGTCTTGTTGCTTGTTTTTTTTTTTTTTTACTGTGATTCTGTTCACCAGTAGAAAACAATAATAACAGAGGCAGCAATAAAAACATAGGCGCTAATTGTGTTGTATAAACACAAACAAATAAACACTTTTTTTAAAACAACATTACATATTATTCTGATTTCCCCCATGAGTTTGTTATTGTTGTTGTTTATTTAGTTTTTTATTGTATTTATTATTACCGAGAGGGACAGACAGATTATTGGTTTGATAATTTAAATTAAAATGTTGCTTTTCTTGGTGTATAATAATTTATTGATATTTTAGTGGTTTTTTTATTACAAATAACAAATCGTCCATTAAGCTGGTAGAGAAATGGAAGGGGTTAACATTCCCTTTAGTTATTTCTTTGTTAATTTAAGTATTTTGGCTTTAATAACTTTAAATTTTTATGTTATTAATAATAACTTGCCTTGTTTACCCTTGATTAGAGGAAGGAAAAAACATGTAGTATTTGAAAAAATGTGCTCAATTTTTTTTATCTACATGACAAAAAAAAAAAACTCATCATCAACATTACTAATTGTCATTATCACCAGCTAGTACTAACTAGCTGCCAGCTACTATCCATCTATCACAGTTTATTTTATTTATTTGATTGTATTGTATTATGTTTGAATATTTATTTTATTGTATTATGTATTTAGTAACATTTATTTCAATTTTGTTGTGATTTCTGTCAAGTGGCATTTTTTTGCCACTCAAATCAAATTAGGATATTTTTTTGTGGGGTTTGTTTTGTGGCTGTTGGGTGCAATTGTTGGAAAGTAAGTATTGTTTAAGAGAAGGTATTTTAGGTTAGGTGAAATGTTGGTATAAGTTTTTACTTTAAATTAATAAAATTATGATTTAATCTTACCTTGTTGTTATTTTTGGTGTTTTTCACGCTTTTATTTGTAATTGAGTTGCCATTTGCTTATTTACTCCTTTCTTTGATTTGATGCCGTTTTTTTCAGTTAAAATGTAAACAAAGCCATTCTCCTTCTTGTTTTTTTAGTTGACAGCAAAGTTGTCTTATATTTAACCGTTGTTTCTGTTTAAAATGTAAACAAAACAACCTGGTTTGTTTTGTTTACATTTTAAACAGAAACAAACGGTTAAATATAAGAACAACTTTGCTGTCAACTAAAAAAACAAGAAGGAGAATGGCTTTGTTTACATTTTAACTGAAAAAAACGGCATCAAATAAAGAAAGGAGTAAATAAGCAAATGGCAACTCAATTACAAACTAAAAGCGTGAAAAACACCAAAAAACAACAAGGTAAGATTAAATCAATTATTATTAATTTAAAGTAAAAACTTATACCAACATTTCACCTAACCTAAAATACCTTCTCTTAAACAATACTTACTTTCCAACAATTGCACCCAACAGCCACAAAACAAACCCCACAAAAAAATATCATCTAATTTGATTTGAGTGGCAAAAAAAATGCCACTTGACAGAAATCAACAACAAAATTGAAATAAATGTTACTAAATACATAATACAATAAAATAAATATTCAAACAATAATACAATACAATCAAATAAATAAAATAAAACTGTGATAGATGGATAGTAGCTGGCAGCTAGTTAGTACTAGCTGGTGATAATGACAATATAGTAATGTTGATGATGAGTTTTTTTTTTTGTCATGTAGATAAAAAAATTGAGCACATTTTTTCAAATACTACATGTTTTTTCCTTCCTCTAATCAAGGGTAAACAAAGGCAAGTTATTATTAATAACATAAAAAATTTAAAGTTATTAAAGCCAAAATACTTAAATTAACAAAGAAATAACTAAAGGGAATGTTAACCCCTTCCATTTCTCTACCAGCTTAATGGACGATTTGTTATTTGTAATAAAAAAACCACTAAAATATCAATAAAAGTTATTATACACCAAGAAAAGCAACATTTTAATTTAAATTATCAAACCAATAATCTGTCTGTCCCTCTCGGTAATAATAAATACAAAAAAACTAAATAAAAACAACAACAATAACAAACTCATGGGGGAAATCAGAATAATATGTAATGTTGTTTTAAAAAAAGTGTTTATTTGTTTGTGTTTATACAACACAATTAGCGCCTATGTTTTTTATTGCTGCCTCTGTTATTATTGTTTTCTACTGGTGAACAGAATCACAGTAAAAAAAAAAACAAAAACAAGCAACAAGACTATGTAACTAAAAACTGCATAATGTTATTTACATACATGCGTTAAAACTGAACAGGAAAGTGGAATGAAACTGTTACGTGTTACAGTGGCAGTAGAAATGTAAGTACAATAACATAATGTTTACAAAAATAACATTAATGTTAATGATACATTTGTAGGCCGTGCCTACACTACTGGTATGTTAGTGCACTACAAAAAAGAATTTGCTATTTTCTTCAAATCAGAAATGAAGATGGCAAATTTATACAAAAATGAAACGTGCATCACACTACCCTCTCTCGATAAGAAGACTGGACCACAGAAAATTATTTATTTTAATTTAGTTTTTAATTGAACCCAAAAAAAACGTCATTTTAATTTAGTTTCTAAATAAACCTATTATTCCAAATTTTGCATTAGTAATATTTTGCGCCTAAAAATATGCTCGCAATTTAAATATTTTTTTAATTTTTTAATAGATGGATGGATATGTAGATAGATAGATAGATAGATAGATAGATAGATAGATAGATAGATAGATAGATAGATAGATAGATAGATAGATAGATAGATAGATAGATAGATAGATAGATAGATAGATAGATAGATAGATAGATAGATAGATAGATAGATAGATAGATAGATAGATAGATAATCAAGACATAGATCGAGACCATCTGAAGGTCTAGCCCACATACTAGCTTAAGATCTAGTCTATAGTAAATCTAATGGTTTAGTCTATAAAGTAGTTAGAAAACTAGTCTATGGAGTAGCTGAAGGTCCAGTATATAAGGTAGCATAGTCTATAGACTAACTCATAGTCTAGCCTATGGACTATCTGAAGGTCTAGCCTATAGGCTATAAGATTAATGTTTTAGTCCATAAAGTAGCTTGAAACCTAGTCCATAGACTAGTTAAAGCTCCAGTCTATACACTATCTAAAAGTCTAGACTATAGACAAACTAAAGGGTGTCTATAGACTAGCTGAAAGTCTAGTCTATAAACTAGCTAAAAGTTTAGTACATAGACTAATTGAAAGGCTAGCCTTTAGACTATCTAAAGATGTTGTCTATAGACTAGCTAAGGATCTAGTCAATTGGCTAGCTAATGTTTTAGAATATAAAATAGCTAGATTAGCTAAAGTTCCAGTCTATATACTAAGTAAAAGTATAGTCTATAGACTAGATAAAAGGCTAGACTATGGACTAGCTAAAGGTCTAGTCTATAGACTAGCTAAAAGTCACTAAAATAACAATTTACAAAAACGTAGTTACGATCGTAATGCATAATACACACAATCGGAAAGCATTGAAATAAAATGCAAATGTTTCTTCTTGGCGGGCTCATCTTCTTTTTCTTACGATCCCGTTTTTTGTTGGAATACCAATTTCTGATCGTAGCGTGAATGTGGAATGTAATTGAAATGCAGAACAATCTAGTCGATAGACTACTGGTGTATTTTGTAAAGTCAAAAGACTAGCTAAAGCTGTTGATTTAGCATATAGGCTCTTGCTTTTGTAGAGACTAGCTTTTGGTCTAGCCTGTAGATGAGCTAAAAATCTATAGTAGTATAGCTAATGTCTATATTAGAATATAAAATTGCTAAATGTCAATAGATTAGCATATTGCGGCAGTCCATATAGTCTAAATAAACTTCACCTGTAAACTACAAATAAAAGAACTCTTTCGTAATTTTCTTAAAAAACATCGTTCAAATGTAAGATCTTTTATTTGAACATTTACTTTTTTCAATATAGTCCGACATATACGCCTAAAACAATAAAATGTTTTATTTTATATAATTAAAATAAAAATCTCTACTC
>NW_023996572.1:0-38507 GCF_015586225.1 Lucilia sericata | reverse complement strand
AAGTACTTAAGATTTTGAAGAAGCTATATATTAAAAGAAATGGGTATTTGATGGATTAAAATGAGGTATAGAAAACTGTCGTAGCCTGAAAACTGTCAAAGTTTTGCAGGAAAGGGAAAATATAGTATACTAAGAAATTTACTCTGCACAAAAAATTGCAATGATATCCCAATTTTACCAATTTTAAGAACCTAAGATTTTTGAATAAGCGATTATGTCAAAAGAAAAGTGCGTTTCTTATGGATTAAAATGAGGTATACAAAACTGTCGTAGCTTGAAATCTGTCAAAGTTATTTGCAGGAATAGGGAAAATACAATATACTAAGAAATTTACCTCTGTACCAAAAATTGCAATGATATCCCAGTTTTATAACTATAAGATTTTTGAAGAAGCGATATGTCAAAAGAAAGTGCGTTTCTTATTGATTAATACGAGGTATACAAAACTGTCGTAGCTTGAAAACTGTCGAATTTATTTGCAGGAGTAGGGAAAATATAATACACTAAGAAATTTACTTAGTACCAAAAATGGTATGATATCCCAATTTTACCAATTTTAAGAAACTTAAGATTTTGAATAAGCGATATTTCAAAAGAAAGTGCGTTTCTATGGATTAAAATGAGGTATACAAAACTATCGTAGCTTGAAAAACTGTCAAAGTTATTTGGCAGGAAAAGGGAAAATATAGTATACTAAGAAATTTACTCTGCACAAAAAATTGCAATGATATCCCAATTTTACCAATTTTAAGAACCTAAGATTTTTGAATAAGCGATATGTCAAAAGAAAGTGCGTTTCTTATGGATTAAAATGAGGTATACAAAACTGTCGTAGCTTGAAAACTGTCAAAGTTATTTGCAGGAATAGGGAAAATACAATATACTAAGAAATTTACTCTGTACCAAAAATTGCAATGATATCCAATTTTACCAATTTTAAGAACTTAAGATTTTTAAATAAGCGATATGTCAGAAAGAAAGTGCGTTTCTTATGGATTAAAATGAGGTATACAAAACTGTCGTAGCTTGAAAACTGTCAAAGTTATTTGCAGGAATAGGGAAAATACAATATACTAAGAAATTTACTCTGTACCAAAAATTACAATGATATCCCAATTTTAAGAACTTAAGATTTTTGAATAGGCGATATGTCAAAAGAAAGTGCGTTTCTTATGGATTAAAATGAGGTATACAAAACTGTCGTAGCTTGAAAACTGTCAAAGTTATTTGCAGGAATAGGGAAAATACAATATACTAAGAAATTTACTCTGTACAAAAAATTGCAATGATATCCCAATTTTAAGAACTTAAGATTTTTGAATAAGCGATTAGTCAAAAGAAAGTGCGTTTCTTATGGATTAAAATGAGGTATACAAAACTGTCGTAGATTGAAAACTGTCAAAATTATTACCATTTTAAGAACTTAAGATTTTTAAATAAGCGATATGTCAAAAGAAAGTGCGTTTCTTATGGATTAAAATGAGGCATACAAAACTGTCGTAGATTGAAAACTGTCAAAATTATTTGCAGGAATATGGAAAATAAAATATACTAAGAAATTTGCTCTGTACCAAAAATTGCAATGATATCCCAGTTTTAAGTACTTAAGATTTTTGAAGAAGCTATATATTAAAAGAAAATGGGTATTTGATGGATTAAAATGAGGTATAGAAAACTGTCGTAGCTTGAAAGCTGTCAAAGTTATTTACAGGAAAAGGGAAAATACAATATACTAAGAAATTTACTCTGTACCAAAATTGCAATGATATCCCAGTTTTAAGAACTTAAGATTTTTGAAGAAGCGATATATCAAAGAAAATGGGATTAAAATTATGGATTAAAAATGAGGTATACAAAACTGTCATAGCTTTGAAAACTGTCAAAGATATTTGCAGGAATAGGAAAATACAATAGACTAAGAAATTTACTCTGTACCAAAATTGCAATGATATCCCAATTTAACCATTTTAGGAACTTAAGATTTTTGAAAAGGCGAGATGTCAAAAAGAAAGTGCATTTCTTATGGAATTAAAATGATGTTACAAACTGTCGTAGCTTGAAAACTGGTCAAAGTTATTTGCAAGAATAGGGAAAATGCAATATACTAAGAAATTTACTCTGTAACCAAAAATTGCAGATGATATCCCATTTATAAACTTAAGATTTTTGGAGAAGCGATATATGAAAAAGAAGTGCATTTCTTATGGATTAAAAAGAGGTATACAAAACTGTCGTAGCTTGAAAACTGTCAAGAAGATTAAGAACTTAAGATTGTTTAAAGAAGCGATAGTGTCAAAAGAAAGTGCATTTCTTATGGATTAAAATGAGGTATACAAAACTGTCGTAGCTTGAAAACTATCAAAGTTATTTGCAGGAATAGGGAAAATACAATATACTAAGAAATTTACTCTGTACCAAAAATTGCAATGATATCCCAGTTTTAAGAACTTAAGATTTTTGAAGAAGCGATATATCAAAAGAAAGTGGATTTAAATTATGGATTAAAATGAGGTATACAAAACTGTCGTAGCTTGAAAACTGTCAAAGATTATTTGCAGGAATAGGGAAAATACAATATACTAAGAAATTTACTCTGTACCAAAAATTGCAATGATATCCCAATTTTACCAATTTTAGAACTTAAGATTTTTGAAAAAGCGATATGTCAAAAGAAAGTGCATTTCTTATGGACTAAAATGATGTATACGAAACTGTCGTAGCTTGAAAACTGTCAAAGTTATTTGCAAGAATAGGGAAAATACAATATACTAAGAAATTTACTCTGTACCAAAAATTGCAATGATATCCCAATTTATGAACTTAAGATTTTTGGAAGAAGCGATATATGAAAAGAAAGTGCATTTCTTATGGATTAAAATGAGTATACAGAACTGTCGTAGCTTGAAACTGTCAAAGTTATTTGCAGGAATAGGGAAAATACAATATACTAAGAAATTTACTCTGTACCAAAAATTACAGTGATATCCCAATTTTAAGAACTTAAGATTTTTGAATAAGCGATATGTCAAAAGAAAGTGCGTTTCTTATTGATTAATACGAGGTATACAAAACTGTCGTAGCTTGAAAACTGTCGAAGTTATTTGCAGGAATAGGGAAAATATATACACTAAGAAATTTACTTTGTACCAAAATTGTAATGATATCCCAATTTTACCAATTTTAAGAACTTAAGATTTTTGAATAAGAGATAAGTCAAAAGAAAGTGCGTTTCTTATGGATTAAAATGAGGTATACAAAACTGTTGTAGCTTGAAAACTGTCAAAGTTATTTGCAGGAATAGGGAAAATACAATATACTAAGAAATTACTCTGTACCAAAAATTACAATGATCTACCAATTTTAAGAACTTAAGATTTTTGAATAGGCGATAAGTCAAAAAAGTGCGTTTCTTATGGATTAAAATGAGGTATACAAAACTGTTGTAGCTTGAAAACTGTCAAAGTTATTTGCAGGAATAGGGAAAATACAATATACTAAGAAATTTACTCTGTACAAAAAATTGCAATGATATCCCAATTTTAAGAACTTAAGATTTTGAATAAGCGATTAGTCAAAAGAAAGTGCGTTTCTTATGGATTAAAATGAGGTATACAAAACTGTCGTAGCTTGAAAACTGCCAAAGTTATTTGCAGGAATAGGGAGAAATTCAACATACAAAGAAATTTACTCTGTACCAAAAATTACAATGATATACCAATTTTAAGAACTTAAGATTTTGAAGAAGCGATATATTAAAAGAAAATGGGTATTTGATGGATTAAAATGAGGTATAGAAAACTGCTCGTGGCTTGAAAAACTGTCAAAGTTATTTGCAGGAAAAGGGAAAATATAATATACTAAGAAATTTACTCTGCACAAAAAATTGCAATTATAAGGATTTTGCCAGGATTACCAGGATAATTTTTGTGCTTCTTTTTTTTTTCCTTTTTAAGTTTACTTTATTTTCAACAATTCATATAAGAACTTATATTTAACAATCGCAAGGAAGCAAGTGAGAACGAAACAACCGTGCCGCGCCAGTTACCAGACCAGACTCCCTGATTCAATCAAGGACCAGACCTTAAGTATCTTTAATTTGAGTTAGTGTCTTAGTATCTACAGATAAATTATCTACCACCTACTACCACAGTTCATCATTACATTGCCTGGGATCTATGGCTGTCAAGACCAGTAGATTCCCTATGCACTACTACTACATTGCCTGGGATCTATGGCCGTAAATACCATTAGATTCCCTCTGCACTACTACATTGTTTGGGATCTATGGCAGTAAATACCAGTAGATACCCTAACACTACTACCGATTTGGATCTATGGTTAAATACAGTAATACCTACACTACACTGAGTTGGATATGTTTTGCCTGTGTAGTGCTATCGAAGCTGTTACAAACTTGCGATAGCTGTCCTCACTACGGCAGCAATGCCAACTGAAGAAGCATGATATTGACTTAGATTCTTGTAGACATTGAATGTAGTAGTATATACAAACAAATAAAGGTTGTTGTCATTTCATCAAAAATTACTCTTAATTAAATCTCTTAAATTAATGATTTATTTCGATAATATGAATTTAAAAAATGAAATTTATATTAATAAACAATATACAAAAATATCTCCATTGAATATTATAATATATTATAAGTTTTTGAAAGAAATATGTAACGAATACTCGTACACAATGATATCCCAATTTTACCAATTTAGGAAACTTAAACTTTTTGAATAAGCGATAGTCCCAAAGTGTGTTCTTATGGATTAAAATGAAAGGTATTCAAAACTGTCCACAGTGGGGCAGAATGGAAATTTTTTGGAAATAAATCTGGCATTTCTAAACGGCTGATCCGATCGGGATAAAATTTGGCGTGAGCGTAGCCAAGGAGTATTCGAGTTTAAGTTTTGAAGATGAACCCTGCAGATGCCCCAGGGACGGCGCTGTGGCGGCTCAAAGTAGGGTACCTACGACATGTAAAATTTTTAAACTCGTGCCATTTTTTTGTTTTTCACCCAAATACAAAGATTTTTATATTTTGTGAAAGCGCTCGACGAGATCTTGAAAAAACATGCTTGGACATACTACTTATCTCTTATATATCCGAGTTATAGGCATTTAAAAATTTAGTGATACAAAATTTACCATACCTTGGTCCGCCTTTTTTGAATACCGGGCGTAATTTTGGACCAAATGGACTCAATTTTTTCTTGTTAGTTAGACAACAAAATTTCCAATAATATACAAAAAATTTCAGATCAATATCGTTTACAGATCCAAAAATATACGTTTTTTAATTTAAAAATTCAAAAAATTTTAGATTTTTGGCGTTTTTTTGCCAAAAATGTGTCTTAACTCTTTTATTAATAAAATAAAATTTTATTAAGAACATATAACAATTTTATAGTTTTCTAAAAGGTATCTTTACGCAGAACGCTTTGGCGTAAAAAACTTGTCCTATTTTTTGAAAATGTTGCCACTGCGTCCTTCCGAATATGACCTATTTTTATCAAAACTTCAACTTTGGGCGACATGTTCTAAAATCCCAAAGCTGGGATCAGAAAACTGAAAGCAGTTTTGGAAACCTCAATATGTTTTCTATTTACTCCAAAAGTATTTTCCCAGCCCTGAAAGAAATGTGGACCCTATGGGCAAAAAAGTAAAAAATCCCATTTTTGGGATTTTCATTCCTATTTTTGGGAATTGCGGGATGCCCTTTGACCTTTTCAATTTTTTTTTGCATATTCTTATTTGAAATGACAAATTTAACAAGCGTTGAAAATTTCATTGAGTTTTGTTCATAAATAAAGATTTTGTCATATATTACATATTTGTTTAATTTCTAAAACTATGATTTATATCAAAATTTTAATAGGATCGCAGATAGCTACAACAATTTAGTCCATATTTATCCCTTAATATCATTTTTTAGTTAGATATGGAAATTCTCGACCCTTTACAAAAAATTTCAAGCCAATATCTCAATTACATTCAAAAATATGTTCATTTAAACCTGTGTCCTTTAATTTCATCTTTTTCATATTTTAGTATTAAGTATGACAGCACATATTTAAATCTTATATTTACCTATTTTCTATTTGTTTGCTTATCCTTATAATTGAAAGGTCCTATTATGCTTAAATTTTCAAAAATTTATAACTATTTTTTACCTAAATTTTTTCGACAGATCATTTCGTTCTGTTTCGTTTATGATCATGTAGGTAAAAATATACAGGTAATGATAATTTCGATTCATTCACTAATAAGAAATATCAATGACTGAATTACAGGTTATAGTAATATAGTCCTAAATGTTAATAGGTAGACAATTCGTAATTTTTTACTTTGGAATACCTGTATCGGAAATGACAAGAATTGGTATATAAGTAAACTTCTCAGATTTTAAGTACCATATTTAATAAATCTACAATGAAGATTACATTAAAGTACGAAGAGTTGTGTTCCGTTTTATGGAGTATATCTTCAAAAGGGCCAGAAAGAATTGAAGACATTTCAAATTATATAAAAACTACATATAGTAGAAAAGTAGACAAAACAGGCATATCAAAAATTGAAAACTTTTTAAAACTTTTGATGTAAAAAGTAAGTCTGTGGATGGAAATCAAAAGAAATTTCGATTAAAATTTTGTAGTTGGATGGAAACTACTACGGAAATCTCAACTTACAACACATCAATAGGAGCGCCTTGCAAGTCATACGAAGACTTATGTTCAAGGTAAAAAAAAAGAGGGTCACACAAAAACTTTTTTCAATCTCAAATGAGGAAATTGCTGATACATTTAACGAAATGCTGAAAAAGGAAAACCAACATATGGATGTCGTACATATTGCAACTATTCTTCCTAATGCATCACCAAAACGACTTAAGCGAATTGTGGAAAGTATACCAACTCCAACATCATAATCAAATTTTACTGAAGAGGAAGCAATAGCGCTTATGTTGGAACTGGGTCTCAGTCGAAATAAGTACCAAATATTAAGGAAAGCTCTGCATGAAAAAGGACACAATATATTACCATCATACAAGGCGATCCAGGAAAAAAAAACAAACTATCCTACTAAATCAACAAAAAATAATGAAGAATTGAAAGAACTGAGAGCTGCGGAAAAAAGCAGAATCCAAGAAGAATTTAAAGTTCAGATGGGATTAAACATCGACAAACCACTTTCAAGTTGCGGTAGTACAAATGACGGTAATACGTCGAGAAGGTTTTTTCGTGATTTTGAAATTACTTCAAAAATAACTGGAATCGACAAGGAGTTGCTTCGAAGAGTTAAAACTATTTTAATGGCACTGAATAGTAAACATAAAATTAATGAAAATCGATTTGGGGAATACACATCTGAAATTTCTAAATTACTTGTATCTCTGTATCCATGGAGGGAACTAACACCAACAGTACACAAAGTATTGTGTCATGGTCAAATAATAATTGAATCGAATATTCTTCCACTTGGAGAGTTAACAGAAGAAGCCCAGGAAGCGAGGAATCGAGATTTTAAGCATGTTCAACTATTCAGCTCAAGAAAATGCTCCAGGCAATCACAGAATGAAGATATTTTTAATAGTTTACTTCTATCTTCTGATCCTGTTCTTTCAACTATGCGAAAAAGATGGATTTGTTATGAAACTCTATCATCTCAAAACAAGGAAGATTTAAAGGACTTATATTACCTTCTGGATATGTATACCGATATGACAGATTATTTTATAGAAAATAAGTAGTGTTAGGAATTAACTATATAAGTAGGTTGTAAGAATTAATTGTATTATGTTTAAGATAAACAGTTCAAATAAAAAAAGCTATTATACTAACTGATGATATTGTATTAAATTGTGTTTTATATTTCGGTGGGCGGGAAAGGTAATTTGTGTGGGGTGATTTAGGTGTTGTTGTGCGTGGCTCATAATAAAATTATAATTTTTTTATTTATATACAATATTATAATAAAATAATTAACTAAATAATTTTTAAAAATTGTCCAAATATTTTATTCAACACCAAATGTATGTTCTGTCATACTTAATACTAAAATATGAAAAAGATGAAATTAAAGGACACAGGTTTAAATGAACATATTTTTGAATGTAATTGAGATATTGGCTTGAAATTTTTTGTAAAGGGTCGAGAATTTCCATATCTAACTAAAAAATGATATTAAGGGATAAATATGGACTAAATTGTTGTAGCTATCTGCGATCCTATTAAAATTTTGATATAAATCATAGTTTTAGAAATTAAACAAATATGTAATATATGACAAAATCTTTATTTATGAACAAAACTCAATGAAATTTTCAACGCTTGTTAAATTTGTCATTTCAAATAAGAATATGCAAAAAAAAAATTGAAAAGGTCAAAGGGCATCCCGCAATTCCCAAAAATAGGAATGAAAATCCCAAAAATGGGATTTTTTACTTTTTTGCCCATAGGGTCCACATTTCTTTCAGGGCTGGGAAAATACTTTTGGAGTAAATAGAAAACATATTGAGGTTTCCAAAACTGCTTTCAGTTTTCTGATCCCAGCTTTGGGATTTTAGAACATGTCGCCCAAAGTTGAAGTTTTGATAAAAAATAGGTCATATTCGGAAGGACGCAGTGGCAACATTTTCAAAAAATAGGACAAGTTTTTTACGCCAAAGCGTTCTGCGTAAAGATACCTTTTAGAAAACTATAAAATTGTTATATGTTCTTAATAAAAATTTTATTTTATTAATAAAAGAGTTAAGACACATTTTTGGCAAAAAAACGCCAAAAATCTAAAATTTTTTGAATTTTTAAATTAAAAAACGTATATTTTTGGATCTGTAAACGATATTGATCTGAAATTTTTTGTATATTATTGGAAATTTTGTTGTCTAACTAACAAG
Source organism: Lucilia sericata (assembly GCF_015586225.1). NCBI lineage: Eukaryota > Metazoa > Arthropoda > Insecta > Diptera > Calliphoridae > Lucilia > Lucilia sericata. Next base: position 29,602 of record NW_023996572.1, on the reverse strand, counting down.
AAAAAATTGAGTCCATTTGGTCCAAAATTACGCCCGGTATTCAAAAAAAGGCGGACCAAGGTATGGTAAATTTTGTATCACTAAATTTTTAAATGCCTATAACTCGGATATTATAAGAGATAAGTAGTATGTCCAAGCATGTTTTTTCAAGATCTCGTCGAGCGCTTTCACAAAATATAAAAATCTTTGTATTTGGGTGAAAAACAAAAAAATGGCACGAGTTTAAAAATTTTACATGTCGTAGGTACCCTACTTTGAGCCGCCACAGCGCCGTCCCTGGGGCATCTGCAGGGTTCATCTTCAAAACTTAAACTCGAATACTCCTTGGCTACGCTCACGCCAAATTTTATCCCGATCGGATCAGCCGTTTAGAAATGCCAGATTTATTTCCAAAAAATTTCCATTCTGCCCCACTGTGCTGTCGTAGATTGAAAACTGTCAAAATTATTACCAATTTTAAGAACTTAAGATTTTTAAATAAGCGATATGTCAAAAGAAAGTGCGTCTCTTATGGATTAAAATGAGGTATACAAACTGTCGTAGATTGAAAACTGTCAAAATTATTTGCAGGAATATGGAAAATACAATATACAAAGAAATTTGCCCTGTACCAAAAATTGCAATGATATCCCAGTTTTAAGTACTTAAGATTTTTGAAGAGGCTATATATTAAAAGAAAATGGGTATTTGATGGATTAAAATGAGGTATAGAAAACTGTCGTAGCTTGAAAACTGTCAAAGTTATTTGCAGGAAAAGGGAAAATATAATATACTAAGAAATTTACTCTGCACAAAAGATTGCAATGATATCCCAATTTTACCAATTCTAAGAACATAAGATTTTTGAATAAGCGATTAGTCAAAAGAAAGTGCGTTTCTTATGGATTAAAATGAGGTATACAAAACTGTCGTAGCTTGAAAACTGTCAAAGTTATTTGCAGGAATAGGGAAAATACAATATACTAAGAAATTTACTCTATAACAAAAATTGCAATGATATCCCAGTTTTAAGAACTTAAGATTTTTGAAGAAGCGATATATCAAAAGAAAATGTGATTAAAATTGTGGATTAAAATGAGGTATACAAAACTGTCGTAGCTTGAAAACTGTCAAAGATATTTGCAGGAATAGGGAAAATACAATATACTAAGAAATTTACTCTGTACCAAAAATTGCAATGATATCCCAATTTTACCAATTTTAGGAACTTAAGATTTTTGAAAAAGCGATATGTCAAAAGAAAGTGCATTTCTTATGGATTAAAATGAGGTATACAAAACTGTCGTAGCTTGAAAACTGTCAAAGTTATTTGCAGGAATAGGGAAAATACAATATTCTAAGAAATTTACTTTGTACCAAAAATTGTAATGATATCCCATTTTTACTAATTTTAAGAACTTAAGATTTTTGAATAAGCGATATGTCAAAAGAAAGTGCGTTTCTTATGGATTAAAATGAGGTATACAAAACTGTCGTAGCTTGAAAACTGTCAAAGTTATTTGCAGGAATAGGAAAATACAATATTACTAAGAAATTTACTCTGTACCAAAAATTGCAATGATATCCCAATTTTAAGAACTTAAGATTTTGAATAAGTGATATATCAAAAGAAAGTGCGTTTCTTATGGATTAAAATGAGGTATACAAAACTGTCGTAGCTTGAAAACTGTCAAAGTTATTTGCAGGAATAGGGAAAATACAATATTCTAAGAAATTTACTCTGTACCAAAAATTGCAATGATATCCCAATTTTAAGAACTTAAGATTTTTGAATAAGCGATATATCAAAAGAAAGTGCGTTTCTTATGGATTAAAATGAGGTATACAAAACTGTCGTAGCTTGAAAACTGTCAAAGTTATTTGCAGGAATAGGGAAAATACAATATTCTAAGAAATTTACTCTGTACCAAAAATTGCAATGATATCCCAATTTTACTAATTTTAAGAACTTAAGATTTTTGAATAAGCGATATGTCAAAAGAAAGTGCGTTTCTTATGGATTAAAATGAGGTATACAAAACTGTCGTAGCTTGAAAACTGTCAAAGTTATTTGCAGGAATAGGGAAAATACAATATACTAAGAAATTTACTCTGTACCAAAAATTGCAATGATATCCCAATTTTAAGAACTTAAGATTTTTGAATAAGCGATATGTCAAAAGAAAGTGCGTTTCTTATGGATTAAAATGAGGTATACAAAACTGTCGTAGCTTGAAAACTGTCAAAGTTATTTGCAGGAATAGGGAAAATACAATATTACTAAGAAATTTACTCTGTACCAAAAATTGCAATGATATCCCAATTTTAAGAACTTAAGATTTTTGAATAAGCGATATATCAAAAGAAAGTGCGTTTCTTATGGATTAAAATGAGGTATACAAAACTGTCGTAGCTTGAAAACTGTCAAAGTTATTTGCAGGAATAGGGAAAATACAATATACTAAGAAATTTACTCTGTACCAAAAATTGCAATGATATCCCAATTTTACTAATTTTAAGAACTTAAGATTTTTGAATAAGCGATATGTCAAAAGAAAGTGCGTTTCTTATGGATTAAAATGAGGTATACAAAACTGTCGTAGCTTGAAAACTGTCAAAGTTATTTGCAGGAATAGGGAAAATACAATATACTAAGAAATTTACTCTGTACAAAAATTGCAATGATATCCCAATTTTAAGAACTTAAGATTTTTGAATAAGCGATATGTCAAAAGAAAGTGCGTTTCTTATGGATTAAAATGAGGTATACAAAACTGTCGTAGCTTGAAAACTGTCAAAGTTATTTGCAGGAATAGGGAAAATACAATATTACTAAGAAATTTACTCTGTACCAAAAATTGCAATGATATCCCAATTTTACTAATTTTAAGAACTTAAGATTTTTGAATAAGCGATATGTCAAAAGAAAGTGCGTTTCTTATGGATTAAAATGAGGTATACAAAACTGTCGTAGCTTGAAAACTGTCAAAGTTATTTGCAGGAATAGGAAAAATACAATATACTAAGAAATTTACTCTGTACCAAAAATTGCATTGATATACCAATTTTAAGAACTTAAGATTTTTGAATAAGCGATATGTCAAAAGAAAGTGCGTTCCTTATGGTTTAAAATGAGGTATACAAAACTGTCGTAGCTTGAAAACTGTCAAAGTTATTTGCAGGAATAGGGAAAATACAATATTCTAAGAAATTTACTTTGTACCAAAAATTGTAATGATATCCCATTTTTACTAATTTTAAGAACTTAAGATTTTTAAATAAGCGATATGTCAAAAGAAAGTGCGTTTTTATGGATTAAAATGAGGTATACAAAACTGTCGTAGATTGAAAACTGTCAAAATTATTTGCAGGAATAGGGAAAATACAATATACTAAGAAATTTACTCTGTACCAAAAATTGCAATGATATCCCAATTTTACTAATTTTAAGAACTTAAGATTTTTGAATAAGCGATATGTCAAAAGAAAGTGCGTTTCTTATGGATTAAAATGAGGTATACAAAACTGTCGTAGCTTGAAAACTGTCAAAGTTATTTGCAGGAATAGGAAAAATACAATATACTAAGAAATTTACTCTGTACCAAAAATTGCATTGATATACCAATTTTAAGAACTTAAGATTTTTAAATAAGCGATATGTCAAAAGAAAGTGCGTTTCTTATGGATTAAAATGAGGTATACAAAACTGTCGTAGATTGAAAACTGTCAAAATTATTTGCAGGAATAGGGAAAATACAATATACTAAGAAATTTGCTCTATACCAAAAATTGCAATGATATCCCAGTTTTAAGAACTTAAGATTTTTGAAGAAGCGATATACCAAAAGAAAATGGGATTAAAATTATGGATTAAAATGAGGTATACAAAACTGTCGTAGCTTGAAAACTGTCAAGAAGATTAAGAACTTAAGATTTTTAAAGAAGCGATATGTCAAAAGAAAGTGCGTTTCTTATGGATTAAAATGAGGTATACAAAACTGTCGTAGATTGAAAACTGTCAAAATTATTACCAATTTTAAGAACTTAAGATTTTTAAATAAGCGATATGTCAAAAGAAAGTGCGTTTCTTATGGATTAAAATGAGGCATACAAAACTGTCGTAGATTGAAAACTGTCAAAATTATTTGCAGGAATATGGAAAATACAATATACTAAGAAATTTGCTCTGTACCAAAAATTGCAATGATATCCCAGTTTTATGTACTTAAGATTTTTGAAGAAGCTATATATTAAAAGAAAATGGGTATTTGATGGATTAAAATGAGGTATAGAAAACTGTCGTAGCTTGAAAACTGTCAAAGTTATTTGCACGAAAAGGGAAAATATAGTATACTAAGAAATTTACTCTGCACAAAAAATTCCAATGATATCCCAATTTTACCAATTTTAAGAACCTAAGATTTTTGAATAAGCGATTAGTCAAAAGAAAGTGCGTTTCTTATGGATTAAAATGAGGTATACAAAACTGTCGTAGCTTGAAAACTGTCAAAGTTATTTGCAGGAATAGGGAAAATACAATATACTAAGAAATTTACTCTGTACCAAAAATTGCAATGATATACCAATTTTAAGAACTTAAGATTTTTGAAAAAGCGATATGTCAAAAGAAAGTGCGTTTCTTATGGATTAAAATGAGGTATACAAAACTGTTGTAGCTTGAAAACTGTCAAAGTTATTTGCAGGAATAGGGAAAATACAATATACTAAGAAATTTACTCTGTACCAAAAATTGTAATGATATCCCAATTTTAAGAACTTAAGATTTTTGAATAAGAGATAAGTCAAAAGAAAGTGCGTTTCTTATGGATTAAAATGAGGTATACAAAACTGTTGTAGCTTGAAAACTGTCAAAGTTATTTGCAGGAATAGGGAAAATACAATATACTAAGAAATTTACTCTGTACAAAAAATTGCAATGATATCCCAATTTTAAGAACTTAAGATTTTTGAATAAGCGATTAGTCAAAAGAAAGTGCGTTTCTTATGGATTAAAATGAGGTATACAAAACTGTCGTAGATTGAAAACTGTCAAAATTATTACCAATTTTAAGAACTTAAGATTTTTAAATAAGCGATATGTCAAAAGAAAGTGCGTTTCTTATGGATTAAAATGAGGCATACAAAACTGTCGTAGATTGAAAACTGTCAAAATTATTTGCAGGAATATGGAAAATACAATATACTAAGAAATTTGCTCTGTACCAAAAATTGCAATGATATCCCAGTTTTATGTACTTAAGATTTTTGAAGAAGCTATATATTAAAAGAAAATGGGTATTTGATGGATTAAAATGAGGTATAGAAAACTGTCGTAGCTTGAAAACTGTCAAAGTTATTTGCAGGAAAAGGGAAAATACAATATACTAAGAAATTTACTCTGTACAAAAAATTGCAATGATATCCCAGTTTTAAGAACTTAAGATTTTTGAAGAAGCGATATATCAAGAGAAAATGGGATTAAAATTATGGATTAAAATGAGGTATACAAAACTGTCGTAGCTTGAAAACTGTCAAAGATATTTGCAGGAATAGGGAAAATACAATATACTAAGAAATTTACTCTGTACCAAAAATTGCAATGATATCCCAATTTTACCAATTTTAGGAACTTAAGATTTTTGAAAAAGAGATATGTCAAAAGAAAGTGCATTTCTTATGGATTAAAATGATGTATACGAAACTGTCGTAGCTTGAAAACTGTCAAAGTTATTTGCAAGAATAGGGAAAATGCAATATACTAAGAAATTTACTCTGTACCAAAAATTGCAATGATATCCCAATTTTATGAACTTAAGATTTTTGGAGAAGCGATATATGAAAAGAAAGTGCATTTCTTATGGATTAAAATGAGGTATACAAAACTGTCGTAGCTTGAAAACTGTCAAGAAGATTAAGAACTTAAGATTTTTAAAGAAGCGATATGTCAAAAGAAAGTGCGTTTCTTATGGATTAATATGAGGTATACAAAACTGTCGTAGCTTGAAAACTGTCAAAGTTATTTGCAGGAATAGGGAAAACTCAATATACTAAGAAATTTACTCTGTACCAAAAATACAATGATATACCAATTTTAAGAACTTAAGATTTTTAAATATGCGATATGTCAAAAGAAAGTGCGTTTCTTATGGATTAAAATGAGGTATACAAAACTGTCGTAGCTTGAAAACTGTCAAAGGTATTTGCAGGAATAGGGAAAATACAATATACTAAGAAATTTACTCTGTACAAAAAATTGCAATGATATCCCAATTTTAAGAACTTAAGATTTTTGAATAAGCGATATGTCAAAAGAAAGTGCATTTCTTATGGATTAAAATGAGGTATACAAAACTGTCGTAGCTTGAAAACTGTCAAAGTTATTTGCAGGAATAGGGAAAATACAATATACTAAGAAATTTACTCTGTACCAAAAATTACAGTGATATCCCAATTTTAAGAACTTAAGATTTTTGAATAAGCTATATGTCAAAAGAAAGTGCGTTTCTTGTTGATTAATACGAGGTATACAAAACTGTCGTAGCTTGAAAACTGTCGAAGTTATTTGCAGGAATAGGGAAAATATAATACACTAAGAAATTTACTTTGTACCAAAAATTGTAATGATATCCCAATTTTAAGAACTTAAGATTTTTGAATAAGAGATAAGTCAAAAGAAAGTGCGTTTCTTATGGATTAAAATGAGGTATACAAAACTGTTGTAGCTTGAAAACTGTCAAAGTTATTTGCAGGAATAGGGAAAATACAATATACTAAGAAATTTACTCTGTACAAAAAATTGCAATGATATCCCAATTTTAAGAACTTAAGATTTTTGAATAAGCGATTAGTCAAAAGAAAGTGCGTTTCTTATGGATTAAAATGAGGTATACAAAACTGTCGTAGCTTGAAAACTGCCGAAGTTATTTGCAGGAATAGGGAAAATTCAACATACTAAGAAATTTACTCTGTACCAAAAATTACAATGATATACCAATTTTAAGAACTTAAGATTTTTGAAGAAGCGATATATTAAAAGAAAATGGGTATTTGATGGATTAAAATGAGGTATAGAAAACTGTCGTGGCTTGAAAACTGTCAAAGTTATTTGCAGGAAAAGGGAAAATATAATATACTAAGAAATTTACTCTGCACAAAAAATTGCAATTATAAGGATGTTTGCCAGGATTACCAGGATAATATTTTGTGCTTGTTTTTTTTTCCTTTTTAAGTTTACTTTATTTTCAACAATTCATATAAGAACTTATATTTAACAATCGCAAAGGAAGCAAGTGAGAACGGAACAACCGTGCCGCGCCAGTTACCAGACCAGACTCCCTGATTCAATCAAGGACCAGACCTTAAGTATCTTTAATTTGAGTTAGTGTCTTAGTATCTACAGATAAATTATCTACCTACTACCACAAGTTCATCATTACATTGCCTGGGATCTATGGCTGTCAAGACCAGTAGATTCCCTATGCACTACTACAACATTGCCTGGGATCTATGGCCGTAAATACCATTAGATTCCCTCTGCACTACTACATTGTTTGGGATCTATGGCAGTAAATACCAGTAGATACCCTAACACTACTACCGATTTGGATCTATGGCTGTAAATACCAGTAGATACCCTACCACTACTACTGAGTTGGATATGTTTTGCCTGTGTAAGGCTGCTATCGAAGCTGTTACAAACTTGCGATAGCTGTCCGTCCACTACGGCAGCACATGCCCAACTGAAGAAGCAGTGATATTGACCTGTAGTGATATTGCATTGTAATGACATTGAATGGTAGTAGTAGTAATACAATAACAAAATAAAGAGAGTGGGTTGTTCAGTTCTCTTATACTAAATTAATAATACTCTTATATTAACAATCTCTTAAATTAATGATTTTATTTCGATAATAATTTTGAATTTAAATAAATGAAATAATTATTATTCAATAGAACATATATAACAAAAAAAAAAATATCTCCATTGTAACTATTTATATATATATTTATATATTTTCGATAATAATTTGGATTTAAATAAATGAAATAATTATTATTCAATAGAACATATATAACAAAAAAATATCTCCATTGTAACTATTTATATATATATTTATATATATATAATAAAATAATTTTGAAAAGAAAATATGTAACGAATTACTTCGTTACATCTCCCCCTTGGTTTGAATTTTTTTTAAACCGGCATAGCTATGTCATTCCTAGGCTTTGGGAACACAAACTTCTCTTCTTTATGGATGATCCAAACGTCGAGTGATCTTCGAATATAAACTTCGACGGAATAGCTGTTTGTTTCCACCAGGAAGCGTGTACGTTTGCCAGGACTTATGGGTGTAATCGATGCCAGTACCTCAGGAATGTCTAGATGTGGGTCATCTTCACCGATTTCTAAATCTTCAACAAGCCGGGCTAATACATCAGACTTCTTTTGGTTACCAGTGATTGACTGCATATTGAGGTTTGGCAGATATGTGATGGATTGTATTTCGACAATCTTTCTTCTTTTCCGGTTTTCACGATCCATTGCTTCTCGAAACCTTTGGCAGCTTCGTTGGAATTTGTTGTCGTCCATAATTAGTTTCTACGAGAAAAAAAAAACTAATTGAACTTATCTTACGCGTGATACTGTTTCAAGTCTTTGATATGTGCAGTCCCTCGATCTTTCTTGGTATTTACGTCCGCAAGGTGTACTATAACTGGAGAAATATATTTGGTAACTACATAGGGCCCCTCAAACTTGGGCGCTAATTTGGCAGCAAAGAAGTCTATTGCTTTTGACAGAACTCGTGACTTTAGTAACACCAAATCTCCTTTTCGAGGAGACCAATCGCGTCTTCTCAGATTATAATATTTTGCCTGTGAGTTTGTTGCGCGATGGAGATTATCTTTGACAAAGGCAAAGATTTCTTGTAGATGTGTGTGCTTTTCGCCTGGATTCATACTGCTTTCTATGACCTCTGATTCCGTTTTCTCGTTAAACACCGTATTAGGGAGTCGTAATTCTCTGCCCTGTGTTAGATAAGCTGGGCTGAACTTGGTAGAACTCTGTTTACCGGAATTTAAAGCTAATGACAACTCAGGTAATTGTTCATCCCATTTCCGTTGATTATGTTCTGTGAATTGCGCTATCATCGTTTTTATGATACGATTGGTCCGTTCTGTAGGGTTTTCTTGTGGAGAGTATGGAGCCGTAAATTGCTGTCTGATACCCAGAGATTCAAAGTATTTTTTACACTCACGGCTGGTAGACTGAGTTCCATTGTCAGTCAACAGAATGTAGGGAATTCCAAAACGAGCTAATATCCTCTCCCTAAACGCCTTAATAAACGTTTTTGTGGTGGCTTGACGTACAGCTACAAATTCTGACCATTTACTGAATTTATCATAAAATACAATTAGGGTGGTATTTCCATGACTCGAACGCGGTAGCGGACCAACAAAATCCGCACAAATGTAATGTACATAACGAGAGCAACTGGATCAAAGTGAAAAAAACACACAATCAAGCGAACTGAAACGTAGCCGAAGATGCTTTCATATAGCAAGTATATCTGAGAAAAGAAAATTACAATCACTCATAATATTTATCAACATGAAGCACGACGGACTATTCTTAAAGGAAATTAGGGATAGGACTGCGGGAGCCTTTGTTATGCTAGCAACAGTGGTGTGGGGGGGGTTCGGTCCTTTCCTAAAAATCCTCAGCTTCATTACAATTGTTTATTATAGACTCCCTTTTTATTTAACTTTACGGTGTCAGGGCCAAAATGACTAGTTTAATTAATTTTCTGTTATGCCCCATTCTAGTCATACACAAAAACTAATTAATAAAAAAAAAATATGTCCAAAAATCTAATATTAAAATTTTATAATAATCTCTCTTAGATGTTGTTAAGAGAGAGGGCCTCATAACCCACGCCATCCTACGTTTCAAAAGGCCTAAATCTGCTTGAAACCCCACAATTAAACCTAACGACGAGTCTTACAAAAGTTCCCTAACCATTCCAAATGAAAACACCCTTAAAATTTTCTTTCAGCAATTCATTATGATTCAATAAACTAATTTATTAACAAATATTTAACCGTATGTTATTTAAAATAAATTTTAAAGATTTAACTCTAGGCATTTTCTGACTTATAATACACAACTTTTTAAAAACAATGTAATATCATATGATTATTAAGAAACAAAACAAATTATACCAACCAACCGATTTCAACGAATATCAGTGGGTTAATATTATTTTCTTATATCTATTTAAATTGGGTTTGGCAAAATACGAAACAATAAATGAAATAATATAAGAGAGTAAAAATCAATCACACTATAGAGAGAGTAAATTAAAATAAATGATGTTAACTTATCATTATTTATTTACAATGCTCATTGTTGAAACAATAACATAACTATGTATACAATTAAAACAAAAGAACATTATGTTATTTCATATTTTCTTTGTTGATCAAAGATTAACATTTATTTTAAACTTCATAATTATGTTATTGTAAAATTAACATTGAGATGATAATTTTACCATTATGTTTATATTATACGATGCTCATTTACTTTCTCTCTTGTTTGATTTTTACTTTCATTGTGAAATGCAAGATTTTATGTTAGAAATAAAAAAAATAAACGTTGGATCAGACTTACCGCATCATATGTTGTAACTGGTGAAGGCCTCCAACAGGAACTAGCTGATGTGGGTGTTGTTTAGGAAAGTTTCGTTAATTACACATATTCTTGCATTAGGTAGTTTGCCAAAGTATTAGTAAATATTCATATAATATAAATGTTTAGAATCATAGTCGTATAAATTAGAGGTTTAGGATTCGAATAATAATTTTAATGCATGTTAACTTATTGTGATAAAATGTGATATTAGTTTTAAGTGTTTTTAGGTATAATATATAAAGTTTAGTTTTTACATACTTTGTTAAAACATTGTTATAAAATTTGTGATCTTAAGTGTAAGCCTTCATATTTTATTTTGATGTTTTAGCAAAATATTTGTATAAAATATATATGTGATATTAGTTTTAGTGTTTTGTTAAAGATATAATAGAAAATTTTAGATATTAAATACTTTGTTAAAACATGTTTTATGCAATCTGTGATCTTAAGTGTAAGTTTTCATATTTAATATCGATGTTTTAGCATAATATTTTTATAAAATCTGTGATATTAGTATTAAATTATGATTTAGGTTTCGATAAACTAGATTTTAAGCCAAAATTTTAAATATTTAAGTTAGAATAGAGTTATATATTTGAATGATGATACAATATATGGTTCATAAGACATTATTAAATCAAACAAAATTCAGAATAACCAACTATTTATACCATTTTGTATTACTATACTATGATAGTTTAGATAAATTTTAAAGACATATTTGAGAATGCTTATGTAATTTTTAGAAATCACATGGTTTTAATTTAAAAATATTTTTTTTTTTTTGTTTATAAGGTCTAAATTTGTAATTTTAATCAAAAGCAATGTACTATTGAAATTTCAATAGTTCATTTCTAGATTATGATGTCGTAAATTTAGTTTTAGGTTAACTTTTTAACATGTTAGTTTTAGATTTAAGTTAATTTACAGTTTTTATATCCGAGAATGTAGTTATAAGTAGTTGTAGATAAAATTTAATGACTAATTTCGGATTTAATTGAATTAAATAGTTTTAAATGGCAAATTTGGCAAAGTTATAGCAAGATGTTGAAACGTAAAATTGGTTTTATCTGACTCCACGAGGATTAGGTGATGAAAATCTGGTTTATGAGATGAAGTGTTGACCCCTGGTTCTTGGGTATTTGGTGGAAGAGTTTAAAAATGATGTCTTATAAGTTCCTAGATTATATCGCCACTAGTCTATGCTAAATATAGTTGTTGAATTGTTAAGAGTTGAGCTTGAAGTAGATGTATCACATGTGGCCACGCGATTTTTGATCTGATGGAGTTGATCAAGGTTATAAAGTTGGATCCGTAAAGAATATCTAATAGGAGCCTGGTAAATCTTTTTATCGTGGATTAATCGAGATCTTGATGAGTTTTGGGAGAAGCTTAGACGCCACGTGATTTCAGATTTGCCACAGCTTCTTGCAATATATGATATTAATGGTGATATATAATGATTTCAGTCCAAATAATCTAAATATCGATAAATTCATTTAAATTCCTATCAAAATTATAATTTATTCGCTATTACCTGCAGTTTTATCAATTCTTTTGTAGAAATAATTTTGTTAGCCTTATCGCAATGTGGAATTTTAATTTTAAGAAAAACTTGGACCACGTTTTCACTACTTGTTAATAATTTGTTAAGATTCACTTTTGCACAATGTTACTGTTTTAAATACCGTATAGAAAAGAACGCTCTAGATTATGTTAAGTCGCCATTAGACCTATATTTGCGTTTTAACTTTTACCCATACTCACGTACAAACAAAACTTAACGAAACAGTTGTAATCGAAAGTAGGATTAAACTTTTTTAAGCCTAGGGTTGATATTTTCCGGATATATTATAGGGTTTCCTATAATATTATTTTATTCGATTAAAATAAATGAACTATTTATATAAAGACGATATTTTAAATTCGAAAATATCTACAGAATTGCCAAAAATTACCCAAAAAACAATAACTTTTCCCTAATTGTATAGTATTGTCATTATTTTATTTTCACTTTCATTTCCGAATAAATAACATTGTTATTTAAATAATATATATAATTTATATAATATAATAATATTAGTATTGATCAGAAAACTAATCGTATTTTCAAAATGAGGTATATTACAATATAACAAACATTTACATGTTTTATTTAATTTTCCATATACTTATTATTCGAATAATTACTTCTGACAAAAATACTACGATTTATATACTCGATCTAGTCAAGACATAAACCATTTACATTTCCTACCATTCATTCATAAAAATCGTAGTATAGATTCATTGATAAACATTTTACAACTATGTAAAATTAGGTGTTATTAAGAATTAACAATAACAAGTAAATAAAGAATAATGAATGAATAGCTATGCAGAAAAAATTCATTGATAAAAAAGAAACGAACATGATTTCTTTATATATAAAATAAAAATCTAAAAATTTGCCAAATAATAAAAAAAAAAAAACACTCATTCATACCAACATTAATCTCATGTATAAGAGTTCGATGGTGTTTCTCTTTATATATTGAATGTAAGTATTATGAACAACTTAATTATCTGCGTTCTTGATCATTAATAGAAACCGCATTTTTCCCTTTCTCGACTCTAGCATCTGGACAAGAATCTATCATTAATGGTGTTATTAGTAACCTAAAGATGTTTGCAGAATCTACGATCATATATATGTATGAAAATCTTGTTCAAGTTAACTTTGTATACAAGCAATTTCTATATTAAACGCAAACATTTGATTTACTTGTGTGCTTGTAATATTAACCCTTTAGGGGCCTAGAGTGCTACAAGTTGAATAAAAATTAAATTACCATAATTATTCATATGAAGTTTTGAAAACAGGAATTATCATTTTAAAACTAAAAACCAATAAGAATAAAAGCAATATTTCATTTTAAAAATTACCAAAGGCTTTTGATTGCTGGTGAAATTTTATAAATTTAAAAAACGAAAAAACAAAAAAAAAAAAAAAAAACAGGAAAATAATGGAAATAGCTATTACAACCTAAAACTCCCATTACAAAACCAGACTATTTTCAAGCTATGCGATAGAAAATTGAATGGAAAAAGGGAGTTTATTTTCGAATATCTTTTCCATGAAATGTACCAATTGTTTTTCCATCTAAGTCCTCGAGTATGTAGTAGTGGTTTCCAATTTTCTCTTTTATGCGGGCTTTAAGAAAGAGGGGCGAAAGCTTTGCATTGAAATGTTTTTCAAAACTACTCTGCGCAAAGTTTCGACGAAAAACTTCTTCTCCCACTGAAAAACTCTGAGGTCTAGTTCTGAGGTTTGTATTGATGTTGATTTTTCTCTTGCGCCTGTTTTATACATTTGCGAATATCTTGTCTTATTAACTGTAGATTATCGTCTCTAGAAATTCTTGCCGTTGGTTCATTTAGAAGATTTAGTTTTCTCAATAAATCGTAGGTTGTTGCGTGAGTTATCATCTCAAATCCAAATAGAGCGTGAAAAGGTGAGCTACTGATGGATTGGTGATATGAGTTCCGGAGGGCACAACTGATTTCGCTAAGCTTTTCGTCCCATAAACGGTGATCAGACTTAAGATATGCTCTTATTCCTGCAATTAACGACCGGTTTACGCGTTCGGAGGCGTTGGATTGGGGGAGTATAATGCAGTATAAACGTGTTTAATTCCGTAGATGGTGAAAAACGCATTTAGGTCATTGGCTTTGAACTGGCTGCCGTTGTCGCTGACTATTATTTCAGGAACGCCATACATATGAAATATTTGTTTTTTAGGAATTCTTGAATAGCAGATGAAGTAAACTTCCGAAGCGGACAAAGCCAGTGATATTTTGTCAGATGATCGAGGACAATCAATAAGCCAATAAAGCCTGATTTGCTTCGAGGATATGGACCAAGGATATCGATGTAAAGGCGCTGGAATGGACGAACTGATATAGTGGAATTGTTCATAGGTGGTTTTATTATAAAATTTGGTGCTTTTGTTGTTTTGCAAATTGAGCAATCTCTCACATAATCACGAACATCTCGAACCATTCCAGGCCAGAAAAAATGTCTTCTTAGGTGTTCTAGCGTCTTGGCCATACCTCCATGTGCTTTGACTGGTGAATCGTGCGCTTTGGCTATGTATCTTTACGCAAGTTATAGGGTATCCACAGTTTCCAACACAGTTCATCTTCAACTTCATTGCCACTGTAATGTTGAGTTCTGTAATAAACGAAGTTATCTACAATTTTTATATCCGGAAACTTTTCGGGATTACTTGATATTTTCTTCTTCAAATCATCATAGTCAGGATCATTAAAATGCGGGGAATCTAAACAAATTTCCGGTTCCACTATCTCCAATGCTGCAATATCGTTGTTAGGAATTCGAGAAAGCGCGTCTGGTACGACATGTTCCTTTCCTTTTCGGTGACTTATACTGAAGTTATAAGCTTGAAGCTTAAATACCCACCTGGCTAATCTTCCAGTTAAGTCAGGTTGACGCATCAGCCATAAGAGACTTGAGTGATCGGTTATCACCTCGAACTCCTGCATTTCCAAATAACAGCGAAATCTTTTGATTGCCTCAATTGCAGCAAGACATTCTCTCTCCGTGACGCTGTAATTTCGTTGCGCTGAATTTAACTTTTTACTCATGTATGCAATTGGACGTTCTTGACCTTGGTTGTCCAATTGCACCAGAACTGCACCGATTCCGAAATCACTGGCGTCACAGTGGAAGAAAGAATTTCTTGCTGAAATCCGGATTCGTTAACACAGGAGCCGAGGTGAGTAACTTTTTCACGGTCTCAAATGCCTGCTGCGCCTCCTCTGTCCACTTGAAGATTTTTTTGATAGATAAGACTTCAGTTATTGGAAACACGACTGATGAAAAATTCTCGATGAACCGTCGATACCACCCCGCCAATCCAAGAAAACCTCTTACTTGCTTAAGCGTTTTTGGAACGGGCCAGTTGTTTATTGCAGCTACTTTTTCTGGATCAGTTGTGATACCTCCGTTCCCTATCACATATCCTAAGTAACTTACCTTTGTAACGCAAAATTTGGATTTCGAAATGTTTAACGTTAAATTGGCTTTTCTAAATTGTGATGCTATACGTATTAATACTTCGATATGGGATGTGAAATCTGCAGAAACGATAACTAAATCATCGAGATACCCAAAGACACAATGCCGTAGATCAGGTGGAATGATTTCATCCATGAGTCTGCACATTGTTGTGGCGCGTTACACAGTCCGAAAGGCATAACTACGAATTGGTAGAGAGGCCTACCCGGAACTGTGAACGCTGTCAGACTCTTGGATTGTTCATCTAAGGCAATCTGCCAGTAGGCATCTTTCAGATCCAGTTTTGTGATGAGATTGGCTTGTGGAAGTCTTGCGAATATTCCCTCTAGGTTTGGTAGTGGATATGCATCCTTTTTGGTTACTGAATTAACCTTACGTGCATCTAAGCATAGACGGACCTTATTTGGTTTTACAACCAAACGCATCGGTGAACTCCAGGGGGATGTGGATGGTTCAATCACCCCTAGTGCCAACATACGATCAATTTCACCAAACATCAGTTTCTCAACTGCGGGAGAAACCGGATAGAACCGTGACTTGATTGGTGAAGCATTACCAACATCAATCGAGTGTCTAATAAGACTGGTTCTCCCTAACCCTTGTTTTTCAAAATTCGGGAAGAGGTTTATAACAGCATTAAGCTGTTGACGTTGGCTATTGGATAAGGGATATATATTTTCATCTAATGGAGTTTTTGATTCATTATTACTTTCGGACAGACTATCGGATTTCATTTTGGGAGCGGATAAATCAGACAGGGACATGTTGGACGTGTTGTTACAATAAATCATGTCTACAGAGCCAACAACATCTGGAAACAGAGCAAACTTCTTCCAAAAGTCAATCCCCAGAATCAATCTTTGTGATATGGACGGTATCACAAACAATTGAATCCTTTTGCACTCGTTTTTAAACAGGATTTCCACATCAAGCCAGCCACAAACTTGTTGTAACTTGCCATCAGCTGTTTTTACGTTAGATTTACATTTTGTATAGCAAGAAAATTTGGAAAAGTCTTTCAACGCTAACTCCGAACCTATGCAACTAATGTTTGCTCCAGTATCAAGCAAACCTAATTCTTCTAAATCTAAGAATTTTACTTTCGCATAATATCTTAAATCATTAGGATTTGAGATAAAAGACGAAACTAAAAGTTTACGACAAGTTTTCTTTAACTTATAAAATTTACGCAAACGATTGGTTGAACGTTTTGGTTTACTAGGCGAATTTTGAGATAAAGTAGAAATATTAAAAATTTGGTTTCGTTTCTGTTGGTATACTTCCCAACGTTTATGATAAGGAAGTTTCGGGCTTATTAATCTAGAAATATCAACATCAGAATCTACTCTACAATTATTATTATGCAGACGTTTGAGGATCGTAACAGGTTTGTTTTCTAAGTCTTTCGTTTTTTGTAAGTCAGAGTCTATTTGTTCATTATTGGTAATGGTAGAATTGTCACATTTAGGAGTGAAATTTAGGTCACATTTAGGAATAGAATTTTGGTCACATTTTGGAATAGAGTTTTGGTCACATTTGGGAATAGAAGAAAATATTAGATTTTGTCCTTCATTTGACTTAAAGGTCTGAAGTTTTTTTGAATTAGATTTTTGTTTAGCAATACAATTTACGCAATTAGGTTTGTATACATTCTTTAAACCACAACCATAACAGAAAATGGTTCGGTCATTTACACAATTTTGCCAATAGTGGCCAATTTGGTCACAATTCCAACATTTAGTGGCACATTCGACCTGGATTGCCTCAACGGTAGGATCAAAATCGGTATTTGCCTCCACAGTGTCAGTTCCAGAATCAAGATCCGCAATATATCGACGTGGCATAACATTTTGGTTTCTAAGAGAATTATTTTTTCGAACCGTTTCTTCATTAAGGAAATGCTCTCGCATTTGGACAAGCTTCCGTAGATGGGAGATTGAGTGTATGGGCACATACAACAGATCCTGCCGGATTTCCGGACGCAGATTTCTGGCAAGGATCTCTATTAATTCCATGTCTGACATGGGCGACGGAAGCCTATCCATAATTGCTAAAATTGCTTCGAAAAATGAATCAAAAGTTTCTCCTGGTTTCTGTTTGCGATTTCGCACCTCTTCTCTTATATCAAATGATGACTTATACTCTTTATATTGGCTTCGAATGGCATCGCAGAATTCATCCCATTGTATGGACTGAACCTGTTTATGGTACCGCCAGTACCATTCTCGCGCCTTTCCTATCAGCAATATATGTAAATTTTTACAGATTGGAGCAAAGTCACCATTGAAGTTTTCTTTTGTTAGGGATCTGATTCGGTACAAAAATTCTTCTACATGCAAACCTGTAGATGAGCCGTCAAACTTCAGATTCCAATTTTGGATTACTGAAGTGATTTTATCGGCATGCATTGACCCCGAGCTTAAATTTGATATCGCAATTGGCGAAAAATTATAAGCATTGTTGCCGTGAAGGCGAGATTGCTGCCTAAGTGGTTCATTAAAAGTTGTTTGATTCTGAAAGTTATTATTTTGATTATTATCTGGCAAAATATTATTATGTACGCTATTAGGTGGTTGGGCTAAGTTTAAATTCCTTATCAAACGGTTTAAATTTTCTTCAATTAATCTGTTTATTTCCGCATAATCAATCCCACTAGTATTGGGTTGGGAAGGTGTGCGATTTGTAATTCGATTAGGTGAGTTTAAAATATTGTCGTTGTCAGTATTAGTATTCGGTTCGACAATAGTTTGGTCTTGTTCGTGAAAGTGTGAACCCTCAACATTCTGAGAAGCGGTTTCAGGGAATATATTTCTTTGGCTACTACGTGTGTTGTAGTGCTTAGCCATGGCACCTCTTGGCTTATACTGTCTTACAGACTTCACTTTTGAGCAAATCATAAGCTTTCTAAGTTCTGAAAGCTGACAAGGTCTTTTACATTCAGGACATTCTGAATTTGAAGACAGATATGCTTCTATGCAATGTCTGTGAAACGCATGTGAGCAAACTTGTATTATAAGACAGTCTGCACCTTCTACCATAGTCTCATGGCAAATAAGACAAACTGATGGTTCAATTTGCAATGGTGCCATGGGAAGTGGTGGTGGAATACGGGCTTCCGGTGTTGTTTCCTGAACAGACATTGTGAACTACTTAAAATTTCAAAAAGTGTAAACACGATATAAAGTTAACAAATGAATTGAAATATTTCTTTACCATAGATCAGAATTTATACCAAATGTTCAACCAATCAACCGAATAAGAATTCAAAAGAAAACCAAATTAAACAAATTATAAATTCAAGTAACGGTTTAACAGATTGATTTTTTCAAATATATATACACAAAATCTGGGAATTGTACCAAAATTGATAATAAGGTTTTTTCAAAAATCGAATTTAGTTAAACTCAATTTCAAACAAATAAAATAACACTTAAATACCAACAGTTGCTAAAATTTCACAGAATTGAATACATTCATGTTTTAAAAACTGTATAGTTGTAAAGAAAAACTTGATTTCCTACAATCTTATGAGGTCTTCAGAAAAAAAAAAAGATTTTCACAAAACAATTTATTCAGTTTCAATCTTAAGTAAGTTCTTTCAATATATTTTGTTTGAATACAAATCAAAATAGCTTTTCTCAATTCCAAAGCTTAAATCATTATTATCTACCTTGAACTTATTTGTATATGTATTTTATATTTAGAAACAGTAATTCTGAATCTGAAATTTACATAAGCAACTTTTAAAAAATATTTCACTTGAGAGTTCAGGGAATGTAGATTTTGCAATATACATATGTATACAAAGTTAAAGTTTGTTGTGCTTTAGTAGCAAAGAAAAGTGATTGTATAAAAGTAAAATATGTATTGAAGAAACTATATTGCAAATTTATAGAAAAATTATATTTAGTAAAAAAGTTGATTTGCAAATAAAACGAATCAATTTTTCCTGAAGGAAAAAAAATTATAAAATTTGGTAAAATTGTTTGGATACCACACATGAAATCGAATACAATTTTGCAACAGCTAATTCTAAAATATTGTTTAGACAATTTTCGAAAAATTTGTTTTCAAATATATTCATAAAAAGTTTTTTACTTTCTTCCTACCAATTAAATCATTTAATATAGCAAGCGCATTATTCCAAATTTCAAAAACAAACTTTTAGTAAAACCTTACATAAATTATGTAACATTTCAACATGTAAAGGGAAATAAAGGGGAAAAAAAAATTCAATTCAATTCAATCAATTATTGCATTAATAGCTTTACAATTTTCACAAAATCAGTAAATTATATAACATACGGGTGTTTTCAATTGGTAATTAAGGTTAGTGTAAGACTGTATTATAATATTAAATTTTTCGACATTGGTTCTCAAAACTGGACTATAGTCTATTGTCCTTAAAGGAAAAAATTTTCATATTTTCTTTTCTGCCATAACTGAATACTTTACTCTAACACTTTCCTTAGTATTACCAAAATAACATTGGTCATGATTTCGACAAAACTCAAAATAAATGAAATCCAAAATGTTACTTGGTTGTTAATTCCGCGTAAGAAAATATGAAAAATATTAAACTTTTTAAACAATATTGCAAAAACTTGAATTTAACATATATAAACAAAACTTTTTATCGAAAAGATCATCAAGTATTAAGCGGTCAATCTATTCGAACTTTTTCACTCAAATAGTCGAAAATTCCTGCAAAATTTTAATGATTATTCTTCAAAAAGTTCAGTATCATATATGCTACTTTGAAGTTAAGCTAATTAATGAAATCTATCTTTACTAAAAACTGAAAAATTTTGCAGAGCCGAAAAGAACTTTCGTCCTATCGGCCCCACGTTGGGCGCCATTTTTATGTAATGTACATAACGAGAGCAACTGGATCAAAGTGAAAAAAACACACAATCAAGCGAACTGAAACGTAGCCGAAGATGCTTTCATATAGCAAGTATATCTGAGAAAAGAAAATTACAATCACTCATAATATTTATCAACATGAAGCACGACGGACTATTCTTAAAGGAAATTAGGGATAGGACTGCGGGAGCCTTTGTTATGCTAGCAACAGTGGTGTGGGGGGGTTCGGTCCTTTCCTAAAAATCCTCAGCTTCATTACAATTGTTTATTATTGACTCCCTTTTTATTTAACTTTACGGTGTCAGGGCCAAAATGACTAGTTTAATTAATTTTCTGTTATGCCCCATTCTAGTCATACACAAAAACTAATTAATAAAAAAAAAGATGTCCAAAAATCTAATATTAAAATTTTATAATAATCTCTCTTAGATGTTGTTAAGAGAGAGGGCCTCATAACCCACGCCATCCTACGTTTCAAAAGGCCTAAATCTGCTTGAAACCCCACAATTAAACCTAACGACGAGTCTTACAAAAGTTCCCTAACCATTCCAAATGAAAACACCCTTAAAATTTTCTTTCAGCAATTCATTATGATTCAATAAACTAATTTATTAACAAATATTTAACCGTATGTTATTTAAAATAAATTTTAAAGATTTAACTCTAGGCATTTTTCTGACTTATAATACACAACTTTTTAAAAACAATGTAATATCATATGATTATTAAGAAACAAAACAAATTATACCAACCAACCGATTTCAACGAATATCAGTGGGTTAATATTATTTTCTTATATCTATTTAAATTGGGTTTGGCAAAATACGAAACAATAAATGAAATAATATAAGAGAGTAAAAATCAATCACACTATAGAGAGAGTAAATTAAAATAAATGATGTTAACTTATCATTATTTATTTACAATGCTCATTGTTGAAACAATAACATAACTATGTATACAATTAAAACAAAAGAACATTATGTTATTTCATATTTTCTTTGTTGATCAAAGATTAACATTTATTTTAAACTTCATAATTACGTTATTGTAAAATTAACATTGAGATGATAATTTTACCATTATGTTTATATTATACGATGCTCATTTACTTTCTCTCTTGTTTAATTTTTACTTTCATTGTGAAATGCAAGATTTTATGTTAGAAATAAAAAAATAAACGTTGGATCAGACTTACCGCATCATATGTTGTAACTGGTGAAGGCCTCCAACAGGAACTAGCTGATGTGGGTGTTGTTTAGGAAAGTTTCGTTAATTACACATATTCTTGCATTAGGTAGTTTGCCAAAGTATTAGTAAATATTCATATAATATAAATGTTTAGAATCATAGTCGTATAAATTAGAGGTTTAGGATTCGAATAATAATTTTAATGCATGTTAACTTATTGTGATAAAATGTGATATTAGTTTTAAGTGTTTTTAGGTATAATATATAAAGTTTAGTTTTTACATACTTTGTTAAAACATTGTTATAAAATTTGTGATCTTAAGTGTAAGCCTTCATATTTTATTTTGATGTTTTAGCAAAATATTTGTATAAAATATATATGTGATATTAGTTTTAGTGTTTTGTTAAAGATATAATAGAAAATTTTAGATATTAAATACTTTGTTAAAACATGTTTTATGCAATCTGTGATCTTAAGTGTAAGTTTTCATATTTAATATCGATGTTTTAGCATAATATTTTTATAAAATCTGTGATATTAGTATTAAATTATGATTTAGGTTTCGATAAACTAGATTTTAAGCCAAAATTTTAAATATTTAAGTTAGAATAGAGTTATATATTTGAATGATGATACAATATATGGTTCATAAGACATTATTAAATCAAACAAAATCCAGAATAACCAACTATTTATACCATTTTGTATTACTATACTATGATAGTTTAGATAAATTTTAAAGACATATTTGAGAATGCTTATGTAATTTTTAGAAATCACATGGTTTTTATTTAAAAATATTTTTTTTTTTTTTGTTTATAAGGTCTAAATTTGTAATTTTAATCAAAAGCAATGTACTATTGTAATTTCAATAGTTCATTTCTAGATTATGATGTCGTAAATTTAGTTTTAGGTTAACTTTTTAACATGTTAGTTTTAGATTTTAAGTTAATTTATAGTTTTCATATCCGAGAATGTAGTTATAAGTAGTTGTAGATAAAATTTAATGACTAATTTCGGATTTAATTGAATTAAATAGTTTTAAATGGCAAATTTGGCAAAGTTATAGCAAGATGTTGAAACGTAAAATTGGTTTTATCTGACTCCACGAGGATTAGGTGATGAAAATCTGGTTTATGAGATGAAGTGTTGACCCCTGGTTCTTGGGTATTTGGTGGAAGAGTTTAAAAATGATGTCTTATAAGTTCCTAGATTATATCGCCACTAGTCTATGCTAAATATAGTTGTTGAATTGTTAAGAGTTGAGCTTGAAGTAGATGTATCACATGTGTCCACGCGATTTTTGATCTGATGGAGTTGATCAAGGTTATAAAGTTGGATCCGTAAAGAATATCTAATAGGAGCCTGGTAAATCTTTTTATCGTGGATTAATCGAGATCTTGATGAGTTTTGGGAGAAGCTTAGACGCCACGTGATTTCAGATTTGCCACAGCTTCTTGCAATATATGATATTAATGGTGATATATAATGATTTCAGTCCAAATAATCTAAATATCGATAAATTCATTTAAATTCCTATCAAAATTATAATTTATTCGCTATTACCTGCAGTTTTATCAATTCTTTTGTAGAAATAATTTTGTTAGCCTTATCGCAATGTGGAATTTTAATTTTAAGAAAAACTTGGACCACGTTTTCACTACTTGTTAATAATTTGTTAAGATTCACTTTTGCACAATGTTACTGTTTTAAATACCGTATAGAAAAGAACGCTCTAGATTATGTTAAGTCGCCATTAGACCTATATTTGCGTTTTAACTTTTACCCATACACACGTACAAACAAAACTTAACGAAACAGTTGTAATCGAAAGTAGGATTAAACTTTTTTAAGCCTAGGGTTGATATTTTCCGGATATATTATAGGGTTTCCTATAATATTATTTTATTCGATTAAAATAAATGAACTATTTATATAAAGACGATATTTTAAATTCGAAAATATCTACAGAATTGCCAAAAATTACTAAAAAAACAATAACTTTTCCCTAATTGTATAGTATTGTCATTATTTTATTTTCACTTTCATTTCCGAATAAATAACATTGTTATTTAAATAATATATATAATTTATATAATATAATAATATTAGTATTGATCAGAAAACTAATCGTATTTTCAAAATGAGGTATATTACAATATAACAAACATTTACATGTTTTATTTAATTTTCCATATACTTATTATTCGAATAATTACTTCTGACAAAAATACTACGATTTATATACTCGATCTAGTCAAGACATAAACCATTTACATTTCCTACCATTCATTCATAAAAATCGTAGTATAGATTCATTGATAAACATTTTACAACTATGTAAAATTAGGTGTTATTAAGAATTAACAATAACAAGTAAATAAAGAATAATGAATGAATAGCTATGCAGAAAAAATTCATTGATAAAAAAGAAACGAACATGATTTCTTTATATATAAAATAAAAATCTAAAAATTTGCCAAATAATAAAAAAAAAAAAACACTCATTCATACCAACATTAATCTCATGTATAAGAGTTCGATGGTGTTTCTCTTTATATATTGAATGTAAGTATTATGAACAACTTAATTATCTGCGTTCTTGATCATTAATAGAAACCGCATTTTTCCCTTTCTCGACTCTAGCATCTGGACAAGAATCTATCATTAATGGTGTTATTAGTAACCTAAAAATGTTTGCAGAATCTACGATCATATATATGTATGAAAATCTTGTTCAAGTTAACTTTGTATACAAGCAATTTCTATATTAAACGCAAACATTTGATTTACTTGTGTGCTTGTAATATTAACCCTTTAGGGGCCTAGAGTGCTACAAGTTGAATAAAAATTAAATTACCATAATTATTCATATGAAGTTTTGAAAACAGGAATTATCATTTTAAAACTAAAAACCAATAAAGAATAAAAGCAATATTTCATTTTAAAAATTACCAAAGGCTTTTGATTGCTGGTGAAATTTTATAAATTTAAAAAACGAAAAAACAAAAAAAAAAAAAAAAACAGGAAAATAATGGAAATAGCTATTACAACTAAAACTCCCATTACACAAACAGTATGCCATGGTTGAGATACATGGGAAGTATACATTTTTCCGGCTAGTGGCTGTTGTTGTGGTTTATACCGTTGACAAACCTCGCATTTCCGCACGTATTTTGCAATATCGCGAAACATTCCCGGCCAGTAATACAGTTTCGTTACTCGTGCTGTTGTTTTATGTATACCCAAGTGACCAGCTGTTACATCGTCGTGACATTCAGTAAGTACGCGCAATCGTTCATCTTTGGGGATCACCAATTTCCAAGGAACTGGATCCTGTTCGTTAAAAGCACTAGAATCATAGATATGCCGTCGTAAATTCCCGTTTTTATCGATTTGGTAGTCTGGAAGTTGTTCGGGGAATTTCTGTACCAGCTTTATCTTATTTAGAAACCATTTGTCCTCAATAATTCCGCCCTTGACAAGTGTTTGTAGTATTGGGGTTGAATTACTACCTTGATCTGCTGGATATCTGGACAGCGAGTCTGCGATAACATTGTATTTACCTTTACGGTACCGTACCTCGTAATCAAACTGCATAATTTCTAGAGCCCAACGAGCTATTCTACCTGAAGGTGATTGTATCGAGTTTAACCATTTCAGAGATTGGTGATCTGTCACTATAATAAAATGATATCCTTCTAAGTAGTGCCTCATTTTCCGAATTCCCCAGATTATTGCAAGACATTCTTTTTCTGTGACAGTGTAGTTCTTTTCGGGTGCAGAAAGAGTGCGGCTGGCATACGCGATCACCTTTTCTCCTTCCTCGAATTCTTGCGTCAACACCACTCCTAGACCGACGTCGCTGGCATCTGTCTGCAATATGAAGGTACGACTGAAATCAGGACATGTAAGTTTTTGCTTAATTTCTTCGAAAGCCATCCTCTGCTCATCACCCCATTCCCACTTCTTTGTTTTCTTTAATAGAATATTTAAGGGACTAGTGATTGTAGAAAAATTTGGTATAAAGCGACGATACCAGGATGCTGTATTGAGGAATGACCTCAACTCTTTTAATGTTGTTGGTTCTGGGAGAGCTACGACCGCATTTACCTTTTCGGGATCAGTGTGTATACCCTGGGCACTTATGATATGACCCAGATATCTTATTTCTTTCTTTGCAAAAGTGCATTTTTCGATGTTAATTCGAAGTTTAGCACCAACTAATCGATCAAAAACAACTCTAAGGTTACACAAATGATTTTCCAGGTTACTTCCAAGCACTACAATATCATCCAAATACGCAAATGCGAATTCGTCCAGTTCAGGTCCAATTATGGTATCGAGAGCTCTTTGAAACGTAGCTGGTGCAGAATGTAGGCCGAAAGGCATTACACGCCACTGAAAGAGTCCACGTCCAGGAACAGTGAAGGCAGTATAAGGCTTACTCTCTGAAGCCATGGGTATTTGCCAATACCCATGTCGAAGATCAATGGTACTAAAAAATTTGCTATTCCTAAGTTTTTCTAGGATTGCATTTATTTGTGGAATCGGGTAAGCGTCACGTATCGAGTTCTCGTTAATTTGCCGGTAATCCACGCACAGGCGCCACTCATTATTCTTTTTCTTTGCCAAAACAATTGGTGAGCTGTATGGACTCTTGGAGGGTTCAATTCTTCCATCTTGGATCAATTCATCAATTTGGTCGTCTATTACCTTTTGCATCGCCGGGTTCCGCGGATAATACCGCTGCCGTAAAGGTCTGTTGTGTTTCATGGTGATAACATGTTCGGTGATATTCGAATGGCCTTTAATGGAGTCGAAACGGGATAGTTGCGTTTCTAGAAAAGAGTGCACTTTTTGCTGCTCCAGGGTTTCTCCTTGAGTTTCGTCACAGGAATGGTTCAGCAAGGAACTAATTTGTGGAAAATCATTTGTAGACATACCAGTTTGTTTCCGATGTGGGTTCCTTGTAGTTATACGAATTTCTGCGCCTGTTTGATATATAAAGTTATTGCCGATGATGATTGGATCTAGAATATTATTTAAGACTAGGAAGTTGTGTCGATATACCACTCCATTTAGTATAAACCAAATGTCGACAGAACCTTCTGTAAATATCTTGGATTGGTCCGCTAGGTGGAGAGTATTCACTTTAGGAGGAACCATAGGAATTCGTAGATCCTGTATAACCGAAGAATGGATACACGAGTGGGTAGCACCGGTGTCCAGAACAGCTTGTATTTTCGTATTTTTTAACGTAATCCGGGTACGTAAGCGGTAGTCGTCATCAATTTCGAGAGATATAGGAAGAGGTTTTCTATTTAGAGATCCGTCTCCTCTTCTCCTGTCGACGGACCTCCTCGGTTGTTTTCCGCTCCACGTCTGCAGCAGTCAACTGTCATCACCCCACGCTTCCCACAGTCCCAGCAAAATAAAACTTGGGCATTGGTACAAGTTCTCCGAGTATGTCCTTGTTCACCACAACGATAACACACACTTCGATTATTATTATTATTTACGGCAACAGCAGTTTGTAAACGTCGAAGGACTTTCTTTTGAGTATTTTCTTCAGCGCGAATGCTCTCAAATTCCTGAGCTAAAACAATTAGTTCACGTAATCTAGAAAAATCTTTTCTTTTTATATACATTTTGTAATCGGCACGACAATTTAAGTATATTCTTTCTAGTTGTTCCTGACCAGATAAATTGGATAATCTCATTAAGGTTTGTATGGCAGTTACATACTCCACAAAACTTTCACCTGCACCTTGTTTTTTACTACGAATATCGTCCTCCAAATTTTCAAAGAAACGAGTTGGCAAAAAGAATAATTTAAAATCACATACAAAGTCACTGTAAGATTTCCACGAGGTCTTATTGTTTCGATACCAGGACAAAGCGTCACCTTTTAGTAGTTCCGGCATAAAATTTAAAAGAGTATGTTGTGGTATGGAATAACAGGTAGCAAGTTCGTCAATACGTTCCAGAAAACCTAGCGGGTCCTTTCCACCATCGTATTTAATTCCCCATTTACGCACCTTATCACAGACCTCAGAATGATTATCTGACCCTATATCCGTCTTCTCTCGAAAACACACTGGTGAGGATTCACGAGATACTCGAACGGTAGGAACCTTCAACTCCTTTTCCGATGGCTCCGACATAGCTCTCAGGTTCTCTATCAGCAGTTCATGTTCCCTGGGAATATTGTTTTTGTCTAGGTAATTTCGCAACCGAGCCCTCATTTCATCCAAGGTTCCTTCATTTTCAAGCCCCATATCCTTCAGCGCTGCACCAAGAACATCCTTTTTAAGCTGGTTAATGAATACGCGGCTCATGTTGAGAACTTGTTATTTTATTCACGGATTTTTTTTTTATTATTTATTTTATTTATTATTTTACCAAAAATATGTATCCTTTTTTTATCTTTAGTATTTATACACAGATTTTATGATTTTGCCGGTTTTATTATTTTAAAAGAATATATTTTTTTTTTAAGTATTTTTCGTCCTTTTTTCCTGCACAGAATTTATACAAAGTTTTTTTTTTTAACACAAATAATGTCCCTGCTCGGGCGCCATTTATAAGGATGTTTGCCAGGATTACCAGGATAATATTTTGTGCTTGTTTTTTTTTTTCCTTTTTTAAGTTTACTTTATTTTCAACAATTCATATAAGAACTTATATTTAACAATCGCAAAGGAAGCAAGTGAGAACGAAACAACCGTGCCGCGCCAGTTACCAGACCAGACTCTCTGATTCAATCAAGGACCAGACCTTAAGTATCTTTAATTTGAGTTAGTGTCTTAGTATCTACAGATAAATTATCTACCTACTACCACAAGTTCATCATTACATTGCCTGGGATCTATGGCTGTCAAGACCAGTAGATTCCCTATGCACTACTACTACATTGCCTGGGATCTATGGCCGTAAATACCATTAGATTCCCTCTGCACTACTACATTGTTTGGGATCTATGGCAGTAAATACCAGTAGATACCCTAACACTACTACCGATTTGGATCTATGGCTGTAAATACCAGTAGATACCCTACCACTACTACTGAGTTGGATATGTTTTGCCTGTGTAAGGCTGCTATCGAAGCTGTTACAAACTTGCGATAGCTGTCCGTCCACTACGGCAGCACATGCCCAACTGAAGAAGCAGTGATATTGACCTGTAGTGATATTGCATTGTAATGACATTGAATGGTAGTAGTAGTAATACAATAACAAAATTAAAGAGAGTGGGTTGTTCAGTTCTCTTATACTAAATTAATAATACTCTTATATTAACAATCTCTTAAATTAATGATTTTATTTCGATAATAATTTTGAATTTAAATAAATGAAATAATTATTATTCAATAGAACATATATAACAAAAAAAATATCTCCATTGTAACTATTTATATATATATTATATATTTCGATAATAATTTTGAATTTAAATAAATGAAATAATTATTATTCAATAGAACATATATAACAAAAAAAATATCTCCATTGTAACTATTTATATATATATTTATATATATATAATAAAATAATTTTGAAAAGAAAATATGTAACGAATTACTTCGTTACATCTCCCCTTGGTTTGAATTTTTTTAAACCGGCATAGCTATGTCATTCCTAGGCTTTGGGAACACAAACTTCTCTTCTTTATGGATGATCCAAACGTCGAGTGATCTTCGAATATAAACTTCGACGGAATAGCTGTTTGTTTCCACCAGGAAGCGTGTACGTTTGCCAGGACTTATGGGTGTAATCGATGCCAGTA
>NW_023996571.1:0-41394 GCF_015586225.1 Lucilia sericata | reverse complement strand
CGTTCAAGTTTTATAAAATCCTTTAGTAAAGTCTTAATAACAATAACAATTTTTAGAAATTATATGTACACGCTGCTGCCAAAGGATCTAATCTGTAATAAAGATCTAAATTGTCCATAGTTTTCTTTAAATAACACAATTTTTCTAAACACTATTCCATACAAAAATTTACTTTTTATTTATATACTTTTTTTTTTGCTACACAATAATAACAAAACAAAATTGCAATCCTATCAAAATGATAATAATACCCGTATAATAATAAAAGATGATATGGACTTTCTATGCCTTCACTTTTAGTTTCCCATGCAACCATAATATTATTGTATATTTTATGTAGTTTTTCTATTACAATTGTATAGTGAGTACTGGGGCTAAGAGGGAGTGATAAATTTATAAATCAATGTTTTTACTTTATAAAAAATAAAATAAATTAAATATATTAAACAAAATTTAATATGAACATAGAAAACTTTTCCAATAATTTGTATAGATTTTTAATCTTCTCCCTTTTATCTTACCTCTGATTAGGTCTTAGTTGGCATTGTTATGCATAAATAGGCAAAATATAATTGAAAACCCCAAATAACATGGATGTTTTAGTTAGTTAGTTAGTTAGTTAGTTAGTTAGTTAGTTAGTTAGTTAGTTAGTTAGTTAGTGTAGTTAGTTAGTAGTAGTTAGTTAGTTAGTTAGTTAGTTAGTTAGTTAGTTAGTAGTTAGTTAGTTAGTTAGTTAGTTAGTTAGTAGTTAGGTTAGTTAGTTAGTTAGTTAGTTAGTTAGTTAGTTAGTTAGTTAGTTAGTTAGTAGTTAGTTAGTTAGTTGTTAGTAGTTAGTTAGTTAGTTAGTTGTTAGTAGTTAGTTAGTAGTAGTTAGTAGTTAGTTAGTAGTTAGTTAGTTAGTTAGTTAGTTAGTTAGTTAGTTAGTTAGTTAGTTAGAGTTAGTTAGTTAGTTAGTAGTTAGTAGTAGTTAGTTAGTTAGTTAGTTAGTTAGTAGTTAGTTAGTTAGTTAGTAGTTAGTTAGTTAGTTAGTTAGTTAGTTAGTTAGTTAGTAGTTAGTTAGTTAGTTAGTTAGTTAGTTAGTTAGTTAGTTAGTGTTAGTTAGTTAGTTAGTTAGTTAGTTAGTTAGTAGTAGTTAGTTAGTTAGTTAGTTAGTTAGTTAGTTAGTTAGTTAGTTAGTAGTTAGTTAGTTAGTGTTAGTTAGTTAGTAGTTAGTTAGTTAGTTAGTAGTTAGTTAGTTAGTTAGTTTAGTTAGTAGTTAGTTAGTTAGTTAGTTAGTAGTTAGTTAGTTAGTTAGTTAGTTAGTTAGTTAGTTAGTTAGTTAGTAGTTAGTTAGTTAGTTAGTTAGTTAGTTAGTTAGTTAGTTAGTTAGTTAGTTAGTTAGTAGTTAGTTAGTTAGTTAGTTAGTTAGTAGTAGTTAGTTAGTAGTTAGTTAGTTAGTTAGTTAGTTAGTTGTTAGTTAGTTAGTTAGTTAGTTAGTTAGTTAGTTAGTTAGTTAGTTAGTTAGTTAGTTAGTTAGTTAGTTAGTTTAGTTAGTTAGTTAGTTAGTTAGTTAGTAGTAGTTAGTTAGTTAGTTAGTTAGTTAGTTAGTTAGTTAGTTAGTTAGTAGTTAGTTTAGTTAGTTAGTTAGTTAGTTAGTTAGTTAGTTAGTAGTTAGTTAGTTAGTAGTTAGTTAGTAGTTAGTTAGTTAGTAGTTAGTTAGTTAGTGTTAGTTAGTTAGTTAGTAGTTAGTTAGTTAGTTAGTTAGTAGTTAGTTAGTTAGTTAGAGTAGTTAGTTAGTTAGTTAGTTAGTTAGTAGTTAGTTAGTTAGTTAGTTAGTAGTTAGTTAGTTAGTTAGTTAGTAGTTAGTTAGTTAGTTAGTTAGTTAGTTAGTAGTTAGTAGTTAGTAGTTAGTTAGTTAGTTAGTTAGTTAGTTAGTTAGTTAGTTAGTAGTTAGTTAGTAGTTAGTTAGTTAGTTAGTAGTTAGTAGTTAGTTAGTTAGTAGTTAGTTAGTTAGTTAGTTAGTTAGTTAGTTAGTTAGTTAGTAGTTAGTAGTAGTTAGTTAGTTAGTTAGTAGTTAGTTAGTTAGTTAGTTAGTTAGTAGTTAGTTAGTAGTTAGTTAGTTAGTTAGTTAGTTAGTTAGTTACCTAGTTAGTAGTCTTTTGGAAAAGATAACCATAGATGCAATTAGTTTAATAAAACCAAAGTTCATTACATGATTTTAATTTCAACGGTTTGCAACAAATAAACACAGTATGGCATCTCCATAAACTATGCAGAAAACAACTCTGGTTTTATTCTCTCTTTTTACTTTATTTTATTCTTTTCACTCTGTTTTCTCTTTATCTATTCTATTTATTCTCTTTATCAACAGCTGTCAAATCCGGCATTTTTTTTCTTCCAAAATTTGTTGTTGTTCTTGCTCTTGCATTCATTTAATTGATTAGAAACAAAATCAAAGAAGAAATTTGTGCGATTACAATTACGTGTACGATTTAGTAGTAGTGGGAGCATATAATTGTTAAATTCACAAGTAAGAATTAAATAAATTAGATCGTAACAAATAAAGATAACTAAAAAGTACATTGTTTACTCATTAAATGGTCAAAAAGAAAACTAGCACAAAGTGATTGATTTTTTTTTTTTGTAGAAAAAGCTAAGAAGTTCAAAAGTACATTAGACTTCTGTGGGGAAACGTGTCAAACCGGCTGCTGAGGAGTAATAACTTAAAATATTCTAAAATTAAATAAATATTCTACCAAAATGGAGGTTGTTAAGAAAGGAGCTTTGTTTTTAATGAGTATGAAGAATGTTTTGATAACTATTTTCTAGAACACAATTATTTTGATGGTAAGTAAAAAGAATCTTGTACTTCTCGTATAACTTTGGACTAACCTTTTTTTCTTGTTTTGCAGTTCCTTGCCTTTAAGGCTTTACTGAGTAAAAGTTTGGGTTTGGCTATTATTGCCGGCTCTTTGTGGTTTAAAGTACCTCAAGTTTTGAAAATCCTTAAGAATAAATCCGGCGAAGGCATTAATCTCATATCGGTGTTGTTGGATTTGACCGCCATTACTTTCCACATGGCATACAGTTATGTCAACGGTTTCCCTTTCAGTTCCTGGGGTGATAATACATTTTTGGCTGCCCAAACTGCCGCCATTGCCTGCTCTCGTCATGTTCTTTAGTGGCTCTAAAGCTAAATCTTTGGCTTTCATTCTTTTCTATACCAGCTTGTGTATGTATTATGTTCCGGCATTACTCCCTTTAAGGTACTAGTCACCGTACAAAGTTGTAATATCCCGATTTTATTGGTGGGAAAATTGTCACAAGCCTGGACTAATTATAAAAACGGTTCTACCGGCCAGTTGTCGGCAGCCACGGTATTTTTTACTTTTCGCTGGTTCTTTGGCACGCATTTTCACCTCTATCCAGGAGACCGGTGACAAGATGATGATCATTACTTTCTGCGCTTCTTCATTCGCTAATGGTGTGATTGTAAGTCAAATGTTGTACTATTGGAATAAGAGCGACTCTAAGGCTGCTGGTGCCAAGAAGAGTGTTAAGCAAGCTGCTGCCAAGAAGTCAAAGAGCAAGAAAGTCGATTAAATTAACTCTGAAGGAGCTAAAAGAAAAACGAGTCGCATATAAAAGACTTATAAGTTAACAGCTAAATTAAAGTATAATTTTAAACTGGGTTTTAATTAAATCTAAAAAAAACACACATTTTATATTTATTTTCCAATAAAAAATTGAACATTTCTTGTTATGAAAGAATGTAAATTTAATGAAAAAGTATTTGATTAAAAAAATGTATATATTTTTAGTTAAAACTTTGTTATACCCTACACCACTTTAGTGGGGAGGGTATATTGGATTTGTGGTGATGTTTGTAACATATAAAAATATTCGTCCTAGACCCACCTTAAAGTATACCAATCGGCTTAGAATCGTTTTCTGAGTCGATTAAGCTATGTCCCGTCCGTCCGTCCGTCTGGCTGGCTGGCTGTCCATGTAAACCTTGTGCGCAAGCTACAGGTCGCAATTTTCGAGATAATTGGATGAAATTTATTTGACCCAAGGACGAAAATGGTTTAAATCGGTCCATTATTCACCTAGCCCCCATAGAAAATTGCTTCTGAGCTCATATTATGTTAAATATACAGATATATCGATAAAATACGGCAACAACTAAGTTTTATAGAAGTCTTGATAACCCTGCCAAATTTCATAAAGATCGGGCCCCATTTGACCCTAGCTCCCCATACAAAGTCCCCTTCAGAAAATTACTTGAATGTCCCAAATTAACTTATAAACACAAATATCGCGATGAAATTCAGCACAATTAAATATTATGTAAATATAAATATATTCACAAAATTTTATCGGGCTTGGTCCATATTTGCCCCTAGCCCCCATATAAAGCCTCTTTCAGAAAATTGGTTTTTCATCCATAAATTGCTTAAATGTATCGGAACAAGGGAATATTGAAGATAAATGCGATATTATGAAAAATAAATCATATTTAATATTCATAACTGGTGTAGGGTATCATATGGTCGGCCACGCCCCGACTATACTTTCTTACTTGTTTTTAATTTTAATTTATCAAACATTTTTTGAGATAACGAAATTTTTCGAATTGTTTAATAAAAATTGTCGAAATTATCTAAATTTTTTATAAATTTAAAATTATAGAAATAGGAAAAAATCCTTAATTCGAATTGTTATTGAATTTTAAAAAGAAATTTTAATGAAGTTTCAAATTTTTATTTTTTATTTTCAAAAAAATAAATCTTTTGAAAATTTTCTTAAAAAAATACTTTTTTTTTCGAAATTTGTTTAAAAACAAAATCTGAATATCAGATGTAAGATGTATGATGAGGTAGGTTAATAAAGATTGCACAGGCTAACAAAATATGAAAAAAGTCGAAACCCTGTAAATTCCTGAGGGATTTAGCATTACTAAATACGAATCTAGCACATCAGGTTTTTTAGATATCGTGTTCTAAAAAATTAAAAAAAAAACGATTTTAAGTTGATTTTGTGGATTTAGCAATGCTCAATCCTCTAGAAAAGTATTCCTTGGTCTCTGGGTTTAAAAAATATGTTGACCTGTATTAGCTATTCTCCGTCTATGCTATCATTTCCCATTACAGTCTAAAATTAAACTTTAATCAAAATATTGACAATATTATTGTTTTTAAAACTTTCATACCACTGTTATTGCTTCAGCTACTTTGAAATATGAATGTATATTAAAAAATACTAAAGTATTTGCAAGTGAAGAATTTTAAATTATCAAATTTTTATCAAACTACAAAACTTTATCTCAAAACGTAAAAAACAAACAAATAAAACGGAAGTTGTGTTTTTTTTTCAAACAATAACAACTAATATAAGTACTAGACACAAATATGCGTTAAAAACATAAAGTTCTTTTTATTAATTTTAAACGAAACAGAAATTTAATATTTATCTCAAAAGTAACAAATTAAATTGAGCTACTTCAAAAATACTATCAAAAAGTAATGTCAACAATTTAAAAGTTAAAGAACAGTAAAACTAATTTTAGAATAAAATATATTAAACGTAAAATTAAAACAAAAGTTAAAAGAGAAAAAACTAAATAATTAAAATAAATTAAATATTTTATAGTAAAAATCGATTTTTATTGATATATAATTTAACTAATCAATTATTTATAAATTTACTTTATAAAAATCGCTAAATAGACTGTTTAGCAAATGGCGCAATGTTTTTCTTTCTCTTTGTTGTATACAGTGTCTGTGTTGTTTTTGCATTGTTTATATTTTTCTTAGAACAACAACAAAATAAACCTTATCGATAAACGTCAAATATTGTACTCTTTTTCTATTTTATTAAATACCAGGGTTGGTAAAATTTGTACAATTATATTTATTTCGTTGCATTTCAATCTTTAAAAGTACAGTGGTACATACATACAGTGAATCAATTAAGTAATTTGCCTATGTAAAATTTTATAATTTAAAAACTTCATCTGAAACAATTATTTTTAGCAAAATAAAGCAATTTGTTTGTTGTACTTTTTAAAGAATATCTTATATTTTAATTTTCTACCATAAAAAGTAAAATCGTGATATTAATTAACAAGATTTTTGATAAAATGTGAACGTATTGTTAATTTTTAAGGTCAATAAAGTATTTTGCTTTTTTTAGGTTTTTTGTTCATTTTTAATATTGCTGCATTATTTTATAAAATTTAATATTTT
The DNA here is from genome assembly GCF_015586225.1 of Lucilia sericata. Classification (NCBI taxonomy): domain Eukaryota; kingdom Metazoa; phylum Arthropoda; class Insecta; order Diptera; family Calliphoridae; genus Lucilia; species Lucilia sericata. The sequence continues at coordinate 35,167 of NW_023996571.1, read as the reverse complement.
TATTACTCCTATGTATTCGAATAACATTTTTTAGATATTTTAGTAGTGGAACGAATAAGTAATTTTGAATTGGATACATGATATATAAGGAAATCAATGGATTTGGACCTAGAAAAAAATGTTAGTGGGGTATAAATCTATAGATTATAACAAAAATAATCTGGGTTTTTGGTCATTTTGTATTGATAAACAAAAACTACATTACGGAAACCCCATCTATTTGGGGAGTACTGTGTGAATTTCATTTAGAATTGTATAATATTGATTCTTATTCAATAAAGCTAACACTAAGTACTATCCTAGCCACTCTAAGTATGGGGATATCACCGTATACCACTATAGAACTATTACATGCTAGAATCTTGATATTCTACCTCATATTTTGAATGCATTATTTATGAATAAAATACAGTAGGCGTAGTTGGATTTGGATAGTTATTCTTGATTTGGGTTCTAACTATATATAAATGTATGTATTAGCTGAAAAATATTGCTTTTGTGGATCTTAGGTGATGAGAACCGCCTCTATTTGTAAATATCTAAATTAAGTATTTTTCCCGTACCACACGATAGTTCACTTTATATTGTTTCCAAGCAACCTAAGGTCTGTTTAGAGGTCTAAATTTAAACATAGTGTTCTTTTAAGTTCGTATATGGACTTTGGAGAAGAAAATGAGGACTTCAATGGTTTTTGCTTGGATACAAGTCGCTCTCCTTTGGCAGTTAAAGATTTTGAAAGACAACTCAGTGCGTTTTTTTAATAATTCTTTGTGTTATTTCATGAATTTCTATATTTTATATTTTTTAATGATTGATTAAACATCTCATAATTGAATTTCATTGATTTACACTTGTTCTAAAAATCTAAACTAATTTTTTATATTGGAATTGCCTCATTATTTCCCTTTAAACATTTTTGACGCAAATAACTACACAGTTTCACACAATGAGGATATGATTTTTGAAAATTACAATTGAAAAATACTTAACACGTGTCCTTTTAACAATAAAACAATAAATTCCAAAAAGCAATTAAAAAATAAATTGAAAAACCCAACGAAGTTAACTGGAATTTTCAATATGCAAAATACTTTATTGACGTGCAAATTCTGGTGAAAAATAATAAAATGCAACAACAAATGCACCAACATTTTTATTTAATATCTTTTTCTTGGTTTTCCCATTCTACACAATCTCTATTTTCAATTGGAAAACATAAATTTACTTTTTACCTGTTTTTTTTTTTTTTTTTTTTTTTTTTTTTTTTTTTGAATTTTATTTATGAACAAAAAACAAAATTCTCTTAAAAAATGGTAGGCAAAAACTTAGTTAATTCACTGCATATATTATAAAAAAATTATTCATATTGATATAAATTGCTTTATATTGATATAAATTCGCCAAAAAATATTAATTTTCTACCATCCAATTTTAAAAATTACAAATTTTGTACAATATGTCAAATTTTATTTGCCATCCCTGTTAAATACTCTGTTTTTGTATTTTCTTCTTTTGCCACCAATTTCAAATATCTGTGTATTTTTGTTTTTTTGTTTACGTGGATGTTAATAAAAAAAAGAGTTGTTGGAGTAGCACGTCAAAAAGACTAAAGTGGTTGAATAAAGTGGAAGTATAACAATTAAATTGCTTTTTCAACCTTTTATTTTATTAAAAAAAAACTTTAATTTTATTTAGTTTATAAACGAAAATATTTAAAATAATTTGTAAAATGTTTATTTTATAAATAATTAAAATAACATAAACGAAAATTTATCTAAAACAAACTTTAAGCTAAAGAAAAGTGTGTGTGTGTGTGGCTGCAGAAGGTTTTTTTTTGTAGACAAAATGAATATTCACAGTAAGTGAAGCGTTTAACTTTTTAGAAAATTTAATTATTGTTTAGTAAAATGGATTAAATAGTGTATTTTCTTTCTATTTGCAGTGAATGCCAATCATTTAAAATATATTAGTTTAATTACATTAACTTTACAAAATGCCATTTTGGGTTTATCCATGCGTTATGCCCGCACCAGACCGGGCGATATTTTTCTAAGTTCAACGGGTGAGTGTTATATTGTTATGTTGATAGCAAAGGGAGTAAAGTGTTGACATCAACACTTGGTGTTTGGATGAATGTATGTTTTAGACGTGCTACTTAAAAAAGTTGAATATATTTGGTTTTACTTATCAGGTGTTAAAGAGAATCTTTTGTTTGTTGCTGGAAAGGAGCAAATGGGGAATAGACCTACTGAAGTAGATGGTTTGATGTATTGAAATGTTTTTAAACTTATAATTAGATTTGGATAGATTTTGTTAAGGATTTTGAAATTCCAATTTGAATAGCGATCTTGATCTGAAACTGAAAGGAAACTTTGAACGCTTTTTCTGTATCTGTACCTGTATCTTCCCCATCATTTCTACGACTACTATATGTATATACAAATACCACTCCGGAATATTGTAGATCAAGCAGAAAATGAGAGAAGTTACATTCGATTGTTTCTTACTAACCGATAATGTAAGGTTTAAGGGGACAGACAAACAAATAATGTATAGTTCATAGAATATTAACAAATTATAATAGTATTTTCTTCTAAAACAAAAACAAAATTCTTCAGATTTCTTCTCTTTTTTAATATTATTCCTAAGATCATAAATACCCCCCAAAAACCTCAATAATAGATACCCATAAAAAATTCATCAATGCCAAAGTAAATACATACATATTTACTTTATTCGCTAAATGTTCAGCATTTATTCAAGTACATATGGTTTTTTTTCTGCAAATATTTATTTGAAACGTGTTTTTTTCAACATTTTTAGACGAATCTCTATGTACTTGATATCTTTTTATTTCTTTCAAAGAAAAATTGTACAATGCTGTTTGTTATCTACTATTTTTTTTAGCATTGATAAATTTATATGATATCTTTGGTTTTCTTTACAAGCACTTAAAGTTGAGTGTAATTTTTATACCCTACACCACTTTAGTGGGGAGGGTATATTGGGTTTGTGCTGATGTTTGTAACGCACAATAATATTGGTCCTATACCCACCTTAAAGTATACCAATCGGCTTAGAATCATTTTCTGAGTCGATTTAGCTATGTCCGTCCGTCTGTCCGTCCATGTAAACCTTGTAATCAAACTACAGGTCGCAATTTTGAAGATAATTCAATGAAATTTGGTACATGATCTTCTATTGTCCCAGGAACGAAGCCTATTGAAAATGGTTAAGATCGGTCCATTATTTCACCTAGCCCCCATACAACTGAACCCCTGAATAGGGCTTGTAAAAATTTTAATCAAACTATAGGTCGCAATTTTGAAGATAATTCAATGAAATTTGGCACATGATCTTCTATAGTACCGGAGATAAAGCCTATTGAAAATGGTTAACATCGGCCCATTATTTCACCTAGCCCCCATACAACTGAACCCCTGAATAGAACTTGTAAACATTGTAATCAAACTACAGGTCGCAATTTTGATGATAATTCAATGAAATTTGGCACATGATCTTCTATGGCACCGGAGACAAAGCCTATTGAAAGTGGATAACATCGGTCCATTATTTCAACTAGCCCCCATACAACTGAACACCTGTATAGGGCTTGTAGACCTTGTAATCAAACTACAGGTCGCAATTTTGATGATAATTCAACGAAATTTGGCACATGATCTTCTATGGTACCGGAGACAAAGCCAATTAAAAATGGTTAACATCGGTCCATTATTTCACCTAGCCCCCAACCCGACGAATAGGGCTTTTAAATTCATAATTATGTTTAATATACTCGTATCTCAACAAAAAGCTGCAAAACCAAGTGCTATACTAGCCTTGATGACTCTCATGAATTTTATAATTATAGGGTCTCATTTGACCATAGCACCTATACAAAGCCCTCTTCAAAATTTGACTTAAATGTCCACAATTTTATTCAACAATAAATGGCTTAAGTATATCTGAGGCAAGGTACAATTCAACTACAATGCTTTATTATGAAAACAAAATCACATTTCATTTTTGTAACAGGTGTAGGGTATTATATGGTCGGCCTCGCCCGACTATAATTTCTTACTTGTTTTTAATTATTTTTATACAAAATATTAATGGTTTTCAACTTTTTATACTGATGTTAACTTATATTTCTTTTTTAGAAAAATTTCGCTAAATTTTCTTTTTTATAGAAGATTTTCGTTAAATTTTCTTTTTATAGAAAATTTTTCGCTAAAATTTTTTTTTAAGAAAATTTGCTCTAAATTTAACTTTTTCTTTAAAATTTCATATTTAATATCTTAAATTTCAGCCGTTCTCATGTCCGAAGTGGTTAAACTTGTCACCTGTCTCTTTCTCGTATTCAATGAAGAGGGTAAAGATGTACAGAAGTTCCTTAAATCTCTACATAAAACTATTATCGCCAATCCCATGGATACACTTAAAGTTTGTGTACCCTCTTTGGTGTATATTGTACAAAATAATCTACTCTATGTATCGGCCTCACATTTAGATGCAGCCACCTATCAAGTGACATATCAATTGAAAATTTTAACAACCGCCATGTTTGCTGTAGTGATATTACGCAAAAAACTATTAACCACACAGTGGGGAGCTTTGGTATTACTGCTAGTTGGTGTTATACTCGTACAATTGGCTCAAACGGTAACAGAAGGTGCAGCAGCAGCAGCAGCCGCTTCCACTAGCGGACCAGAACAGAAACCTTTATTGGGTTTGCTAGCAGCTTTGGGTGCTTGTTTCCTTTCCGGTTTTGCTGGTATTTACTTTGAAAAGATTCTTAAGGGAGCCGATATCTCAGTATGGATGCGTAATGTTCAATTGTCCTTATTAAGCATACCATTTGGTACCATTACCTGTTTCGTTAGTGACTCTACTAAGATATTCGATCAAGGTTTCTTCTTCGGTTATGATTTATTCATTTGGTACTTAATATTCCTACAAGCAGGCGGTGGTTTAATTGTAGCCGTTGTGGTCAAATATGCCGATAATATTTTAAAAGGTTTTGCCACCTCCCTGGCCATTATCATCTCCTGTGTGGCTTCTATTTATATTTTCAACTTTAATTTAACTTTACAATTTACTTTTGGTGCCGCATTGGTCATTGCTTCGATATTTTTATACGGTTACGATCCTAAGAAAGCCTCCAACTCTGCAGGACCCATTAAAATTGTTACCAATTCTCATCAACCTCATCCAGATGAGGAAAAACTTTTACCTTAAATTAATTATTCTAATGTGTGTAATATGTGTTTCTAACATTTAAGCAATTTTATCTTTCTTTTTAGATTTTACAGTATTTATGAAAATAAGCCTTCATCACACTACATAATGTCTTAAGTAAATTTATAAAAAAAAATGTAATAAATCTCAAATTATTTTATGCGTACAATTTGTGGAAAAAAAAACGAAAAAAAATCCTTACAATTTTTACTGTGTACATACTGATGTTGTGTATTAAAATGCCAAGTAATAATAAAAATAAAATTTTTATTTATTCAGAAAAAAAATAGTGTTTTTGTTTTTATTATGTTTTCTGTAGAAAATTTCTTTCTAGAGCAAAAGTTAATAAATTTTCCTTAAATTTACTTTCTATAGAAAATTTTTGATATTATTTTCCTTTTTAAGGAAATATTGATAAATCTCGCAAACAAGTTTCTCAAAAATAAATTTATTTGGTTTTACTTTTTTTTGGAATTGTATTCAAAATACAATTTTTATATCAAAAATAAACTTAAAATCTACTTCGTAACACCAAAATGCTTTTGGAAAGCATCCAGTGCTCTAAATCTATGAGAAATCTTATTCTTTTCCTCTTTAGGTAATTCAGCATAAGTCAAATCATAGCCAGTAGGCTGGAATATGGGATCCCAACCAAAATCACGACTACCGCGTGGCTCGACAATACTACCCTCTGTAATGCCTTGGAATATTATAGGTTCTGAGTCTTGGCCCTCAGAAAAAGCTAAAGTACACACAGCTTTAGCGGATTTATCTGACCAACCGGCCAATAGATTGTGTAAACCTTCAGGTTGTAGTTTTTCCAAAAACCATTTGATATAGGGACCTATAATTGTATTATAAGTGGCATTTTTCAATTAGAAAACACCTATTCACCTACCGGGTAATCCCTTAAGGCTATTAAAACATAAACATGTGTCCTCCACTAATACGGGACCATCCACCTGACGTGCGGCTTCTTTGCATTTCTTAACAGCAATTTCTTCTATTTCGCCTTGCAGTTCGGGTAAATCGATTTTCTTAGATATTACCGGACGTGGAAAGTTGGGACCCAAGATGGCCACTAATTCTTCCAGTTTTTTAGCATTACCGGTAACAAATGTTATGGGTTTTGACATGGTTTTTATTAACTTTAGGAACACACTTTAAAAATAAATAGAAAACAATGACAAGAAACAGCCGGTTGGAAAAAAGAAAAATATAGAAAGAGAATTAAAGAAATTTGACATTAACACAGGGTTGTAACTTTTTTGTATTATAAAAAAATACGATAACTTAAAAACATTCATGCAAAGGAATTTTAAAAATAACGTTTCTTTGAAAAAAATCGATTATTATTAATCGATCGTTATAAAACAACGATAAATTTTCTTTTTATAAAAAACTTTTTTTTTGAAGAAAATTTTTAAAAAAATATTTTTCGATAAACCTTTTTCAAATAGAAAACGTTTTATAAATTTTATTTTTATGGAGAAAATTACCGCCAACCTTCCTTTTTATAGAGATTTTGGTTGAGAAATTTTTCGATAACCTTTCTTTTAATATAAAAAATTTTCGATAACTTTTCTTTTATAGAGAAAATTTAGACTAGACTAGACTAGACTAGACTATAGACTAGACTATAGACTAGACTATAGACTAGACTATAGACTAGACTATAGACTAGACTATAGACTAGACTATAGACTAGACTATAGACTAGACTATAGACTAGACTATAGACTAGACTACAGACTAGACTATAGACTAGACTATAGACTAGACTATAGACTAGACTATAGACTAGACTATAGACTAGACTATAGACTAGACTAGACTATAGACTAGACTAGACTAACTAGACTAGACTAGACTAGACTAGACTAGACTAGACTAGACTAGACTAGACTAGACTAGACTAGACTAGACTAGACTAGACTAGACTAGACTATAGACTAGACTAGACTATAGACTAGACTAGACTAGACTAGACTAGACTAGACTATAGACTAGACTATAGACTAGACTATAGACTAGACTATAGACTAGACTATAGACTAGACTATAGCTATAGACTAGACTATGACTATAGACTAGACTAGACTATAGACTAGACTATAGACCTAGACTATAGACTAGACTATAGACTAGACTATAGACTAGACTATAGACTAGACTATAGACTAGACTATAGACTAGACTATAGACTAGACTATAGACTAGACTATAGACTAGACTATAGACTAGACTATAGACTAGACTATAGACTAGACTATAGACTAGACTATAGACTAGACTATAGACTAGACTATAGACTAGACTATAGACTAGACTATAGACTAGACTATAGACTAGACTATAGACTAGACTATAGACTAGACTATAGACTAGACTATAGACTAGACTATAGACTAGACTATAGACTAGACTATAGACTAGACTATAGACTAGACTATAGACTAGACTATAGACTAGACTATAGACTAGACTATAGACTAGACTATAGACTAGACTATCTAGACTATAGACTAGACTATAGACTAGACTATAGACTAGACTATAGACTAGACTATAGACTAGACTATAGACTAGACTATAGACTAGACTATAGACTAGACTATAGACTAGACTATAGACTAGACTATAGACTAGACTATAGACTAGACTATAGACTAGACTATAGACTAGACTATAGACTAGACTATAGACTAGACTATAGACTAGACTATAGACTAGACTATAGACTAGACTATAGACTAGACTATAGACTAGACTATAGACTAGACTATAGACTAGACTATAGACTAGACTATAGACTAGACTATAGACTAGACTATAGACTAGACTATAGACTAGACTATAGACTAGACTATAGACTAGACTATAGACTAGACTATAGACTAGACTATAGTCTACACTATAGACTACACTGTAGACTAGACTATAGACTAGACTATAGTCTACTAGACTATAGACTAGACTATAGACTAGACTATAGACTAGACTATAGACTAGACTATAGACTAGACTATAGACTAGACTATAGACTAGACTATAGACTAGACTATAGACTAGACTATAGACTAGACTATAGACTAGACTATAGACTAGACTATAGACTAGACTATAGACTAGACTATAGACTAGACTATAGACTAGACTATAGACTAGACTATAGACTAGACTATAGACTAGACTATAGACTAGACTATAGACTAGACTATAGACTAGACTATAGACTAGACTATAGACTAGACTATAGACTAGACTATAGACTAGACTATAGACTAGACTATAGACAGACTAGACTAGACTATAGACTAGACTATAGACTAGACTATAGACTAGACTATAGACTAGACTATAGACTAGACTATAGACTAGACTATAGACTATACAATAGCCTACACTGTAGACTACACTATAGACTACACTATAGACTACCATATAGACTACACTACAGACTACCATATAGACTACACTACAGACTACACTATAGGCTACAATATAGAATACATTATAGACTACACTATAGACAACACTGTAGATTACACTATAAACTATATTCCAGACTATAGACTAGACTTTAGTCAAATGAAAAATTGACTCCACTTAGTATTTATTAACAAAATTTAAAATTTCTTTAAATCTTCTTTTAATAGAGAACATTTATCGATAACTAAAAAGAAAATAAAGTCTTCTAATAGAGACATTTTTCGATAAACTTTCTTTTTATAAAGAAAATTATCAATAACTTTTCTTTTTATAGAGAAAATTTTCGATAATTTTTCTTTTTATAGAGAAAATTTTCTATAACTTTTCTTCTTATAGAGAATATTATCAATAACTTCACTTTTTATAGAGAAAGTTTTCGATAATTTTTCTTTTTAAATAGAATGTGTTCGATAACTTTTCTTTTCATAGAGAGAATTTTTGGCAACTTTCTTTTTTTATGGAGAAAATTTTCGATAACATTTATATTTATAGTGAAAATTTTCTTTTATGTATAAGATTTTCGATAAATTTTATTTTCTTTAGAAAATTATCGATGAATTTTCATTTTAAATAAAATTTTTACTGAATATTCTTTTAATAGAATAGGAAATATTAACTAAATTTTATTTTTATAGAACAAGTTTTATGAATCTTCTATTTATAGAAAGTTTTCGATAAATTTAATTGTTTTAAAAATACATATACATACATTTCTTTAAAACCGTATTTGAATCGAAAAAGTTTATTTGTTTTCATTTTGTTATTCCCTTTTTAGTAGGGTTCTATAGTTGAAACGAAAAGTCGACTTTTCGACTTTTTGCATTTAGTTAAAAGTCGACTTATCGACCTTTCGACTTTTTCCATTTTATGAAAAGTCGATTTTTCGACTTTTCGACCTTTTTCATTTATTTAAAAGTCGACTTTTAGACTTTTCGACTTTTAGTATTTTATAAATGGTCGACTTTTCGACTTTTTCCGACTTTTTTGGACTTTTCGACTTTTCGACTTTTTCCGACTTTTTCCGACTTTTTTCGACTTTTCGACTTTTTTCGACTTTTTCCGACTTTTTTCAACTTTTCGACTTTTTCCGACTTTTCGACTTTTCGATTTTTTACGACTTTTTGACTATTTTCGACTTTTTTTCGACTATTTTTTACTTTTTTCGAGTTTTTCCGACTATTTTAGAGTTTTTGACCTCTTTTCCACTTTTTTAAAATTTTCGACTATTTTCGACTTTTCGACTATTTTCGACTTTTTCCGACTTTTTCCGACTTTTCGACTTTTTTCGACTTTCTTCGACTTTTTTCGACTTATCGACTTTTTTCGACTTTTCGACTTTTCGATTTTTTTCGACTTTCCGACTTTTCGACTTTTTTCGACTTTTATTTACAAAGTCGACTTTTCGACTTTTTTCATAGACGATAGTCGAGTTATCGACTTTTTTGGAACAAAATAGTCGACTTCGACTTTTCGACTTTTTTTCGACAAAAGTCGATTGTTCGATTATTCGAAAGTCGATTTATAGAACCCTACTTTTTAGCTATTTTTATTCGATTTGTTCTTTGACAACTCTGTCTGTTAAGAAAACGATAACTCACATAAATGACATCTCTAAATTGCAATAGAAGATGTATAGATAATGAAAGAGAGTGAAAAAAAAATTTTTTGATGTAAATAAAAACAGTAAGCAAAGCAGAAGACAAAATGCAAAAACAATTTGTATACCATTACTAAAATAACAAAGAAAAATCGGCGAAATACAAAAAAAAAAAAGATTGTGAAAAAATTTCACTACAGAACTACGACAGCAGCGATAAGCTAGTCCAGATTACAGCGGGCAAACCGAAGTAGAGTTGTGGAAGACAATCACAATAGCAAACGCACAAAAGACAAAAAACTAAGGAAAATTATACGGGGCAATGGTCATGAAGGAAAGTTGAAAATATCAAAACGCATTTATCTTTTATAAACGGTGAATCACAGCAGCCCATAACTATCTCCACAGAGTAAAAATATTAATTAAGTGGACTGTGTGGCAAGTGTTAAAATGCCTGAAAATATACGAACAACTACCCGCAGCTCATTGAATGGAGTTAATAGCAACAATGCTACCTATTCGACAATATAATAATAACTACTAAATTAATTGCTTTTTCTTTCAGGTGGGTTTCATATTCATCTTCAATTTGATAGTGGGCACTGGTGCCCTTACTTTGCCCGGTGTTTTTGCTAAAGCTGGCTGGTTTCTCTCCCTGATTATAATAATTTTATTGGCCATTATATCCTATATAACGGTGACTTTCATCATTGAAGCCATGGCCGCCGCCAATGCAGTGAAAACGTGGCAAAATTTACAGGTTCTTAAACGTAGTTACGATGTAGGCACCCTGTTCCCAATTTAAAATACACAAACGAAAACTTTTAGTTTTAAGCAAATAACACAAAATCTAATTAATTTGAAACTTTTATCATTTTCTTCCTTTAAAGTTTGATTCCCGCGAAGATTTGCCCTCAGCATCGGCTTCCGTAGATGAAGCTGATTTTGATACAGATGATCCCTCGGCCTCGTTATTACCACCCAGTCATGATGCTAGCGCACGTCTGGAACGTATGCCTCTCTATGCTCATGGCTCCACTTTGGTCTACTATAAACTAGATGACAAATTTGAATTGGGTGAAATGGCTACTTTGTTTTTCAATGATTTCGGTCGAGTATTCTTCTATCTTTGCATTTCTATTTATCTGTATGGTGATTTGAGCATTTATTCAGCTGCTGTTGCCAAAAGTTTGCGTGATTTGTTTTGGTAAGTAAATGTACTGCTTGGTTATGAAAGTGTTTTTGTATTTTTTATTTATATTATCTTCGTCATGGAGTTTGTTGTGTATACAAGTGTTTAAAAGAAATATTTTGAAAGTTGGCCTAGAAATTTTGGAAACTCCAGGGAAATGTATATAATAATAGACTAGGTCAATGATTTCATTTATAGGAGGCTTACTACTTGTGTTTGGGATATGTTTGAAAACATCATACAAAAGCATTGATTTCGTTATAGATTTAATCCTATACATTTGATGATTCAAATATCTGTGTTTACCTATGATAAATCTAAATATATGTAAAATATCCAAAAACCTAATTTGTGTACATTGGATAATATGGCTTTTAATTAGCACTTATTTACTAACTGTATAAGTGCGAAAAAAATCATTTAAAGTTAAAATACTATCAGTAGATTTCACTAAAATATGGGAATTATTTTTTGAAACTAGAAAGCAATTATTGTGAAATAGCCAATTTTAGAGGATAACAAACAAAACTAATTTTTATTAAAGAGTTTAATATCAAACTTTTTTATAATTTGCAAATGATTCTGATTAAAAATAACTTAAGTTATTATACTAATGTATTAAATTGCTTTTTAATAAATGGCAAATTATTTAAATTTACTAAAAAGATAGACCTCAGAATGTAACAAAATCCAAGATTTTAACAAATCATTTACACAAATATTATTAGTTGTTGTTGTTTTTCAACATACATCCTACCTAATCGTCAATGCTAATTTACGCACAAGGATTTTCCATATTAAATACATCTGCTATTAGTACAAGAATTTAGGCATAATTCAGGTAAACGATTTTAGATAAAGATTATTTAGTACCAAGGGATTAGGACATGTAAAATATTTATTAACCTTTCCCCATAATTACCATAATAACATTGAAACTGAACTAAAAGCGAAATAGAACTGAACTAGAACTGAACTAGAACTGAACTAGAACTGAACTAGAACTGAACTAGAACTGAACTAGAACTGAACTAGAACTGAACTAGAACTGAACTAGAACTGAACTAGAACTGAACTAGAACTGAACTAGAACTGAACTAGAACTGAACTAGAACTGAACTAGAACTGAACTAGAACTGAACTAGAACTGAACTAGAACTGAACTAGAACTGAACTAGAACTGAACAAGAACTGAACTGGAACTGAACTAGAACTGAACTAGAACTGAACTAGAACTGAACTAGAACTGAACTAGAACTGAACTAGAACTGAACTAGAACTGAACTAGAACTGAACTAGAACTGAACTAGAACTGAACTAGAACTGAACTAGAACTGAACTAGAACTGAACTAGAACTGAACTAGAACTGAACTAGAACTGAACTAGAACTGAACTAGAACTGAACTAGAACTGAACTAGAACTGAACTAGAACTGAACTAGAACTGAACTAGAACTGAACTAGAACTGAACTAGAACTGAACTAGAACTGAACTAGAACTGAACTAGAACTGAACTAGAACTGAACTAGAACTGAACTAGAACTGAACTAGAACTGAACTAGAACTGAACTAGAACTGAACTAGAACTGAACTAGAACTGAACTAGAACTGAACTAGAACTGAACTAGAACTGAACTAGAACTGAACTAGAACTGAACTATAACTGAACTAGAACTGAACTAGAACTGAACTAGAACTGAACTAGAAACTGAACTAGAACTGAACTAGAACGAACTAGAACTGAACTAGAACTGACTAGAACTGAACTAGAACTGAACTAGAACTGAACTAGAACTGAACTAGAACTGAACTAGAACTGAACTAGAACTGAACTAGAACTGAACTAGAACTGAACTAGAACTGGAACTAGAACTGAGAACTGAACTAGAACTGAACTAGAACTGAACTAGAACTGAACTAGAACTGAACTAGAACTGAACTAGAACTGAACTAGAACTGAACTAACTACTGAACTAGAACTGAACTGAACTAGAACTAACTAGAACTGAACTAGAACTGAACTAGAACTGAACTAGAACTGAACTAGAACTGAACTAGAACTGAACTAGAACTGAACTAGAACTGAACTAGAACTGAACTAGAACTGAACTAGAACTGAACTAGAACTGAACTAGAACTGAACTAGAACTGAACTAGAACTGAACTAGAACTGAACTAGAACTGAACTAGAACTGAACTAGAACTGAACTAGAACTGAACTAGAACTGAACTAGAACTGAACTAGAACTGAACTAGAACTGAACTAGAACTGAACTAGAACTGAACTAGAACTGAACTAGAACTGAACTAGAACTGAACTAGAACTGAACTAGAACTGAACTAGAACTGAACTAGAACTGAACTAGAACTGAACTAGAACTGAACTAGAACTGAACTAGAACTGAACTAGAACTGAACTAGAACTGAACTAGAACTGAACTAGAACTGAACTAGAACTGAACTAGAACTGAACTAGAACTGAACTAGAACTGAACTAGAACTGAACTAGAACTGAACTGAACTAGAACTGAACTAGAACTGAACTAGAACTAGAACTGAACTAGAACTGAACTAGAACTGAACTAGAACTGAACTAGAACTAGAACTAAACTAGAACTGAAGTAGGACTGAATAGAATGGAAGTAGAACTGAATCAGAACAGAATTGAATTAAAACTGAACCATAACTAAAATAGAACTGAAATAGGATTGAAGTAGAACAGAACTAGATCTAAACTAGTACTGAACTAGAACTGAACAAAAATGGACTAGATCTGAATTAGAACTGTACTAGAATTGAAGTTTAAGTCAATTTGTTCCCATTTAAAATTGAACTCGATTCTCTAAAGAAAGCATTTTGGATTTTAATGTGCTATTATTTATTTCCACATGTTATTACTCTTAAGAGTTCAATTACATTTAATCGCATTTAAACAAATTATTTTTAAATTATTTGTTAATAAAAATATTTCAAGGTCAAAAGACACATGTTTTTGATAAATTGGTTTTTAGGGAACATATTTATATATTGTATTTTAAGTGAACCAATCAATTGTTCTGATTTTATTAGGCAGTGCTAGAGTGATAAAAGAAATCAAATCAATGAGGCAATGAAAATGGAAACAGTAATTAAAATATGTAATTATTTTTATAAACAGAATGGAAGCGCGACGAAAAATATCTAATACATTTGATGTTCGACAACAAGCAATTAATATATTAATTAGTACTGAACTAGAAGAAAGAAAAATGTTAAAGTTTTTTATATTTCTTATGAACTCCAATTTTTAGTGATCATCAAAATCCAAACAATTTCACCGATCATGATCTCAGTATTGATGCATTAAATTTGATTGGGTCCAGTAATGACACCGACGATGCCGTACAACAATGTTGGAAAACTCATAATCTTACACGTCTTGATGTGTATCGCTTATTTCTGGTTGGATTCACTGTCATCTTTGGACCATTTGTTGCATTTAGTGTACAAAAAACAAAATATTTACAAATTATCACCGTCATCTTTAGATGGTGTGGTAAGTGTGACTAATTAAACAAAGATTTCTTCTTCATTTATTGCAATATACTTTCCATTTAATTTACAGCTTTTATATTCATGATCTCCATTGCATTGAAATTGCTTATAACAGAAGGTGCCAAAGGTCATCCCGTATCAATGAATATTTATGGTGTACCCGCTTTATTTGGTGCTTGTGTTTATTCGTTTATGTGCCATCATTCGTTGCCCAGTCTGCTGGCGCCCATACGTGATAAACTGGCCGTTCGTCGTATATTGTGTGCTGATTATATAGTGATATGTTTGTTTTACATACTGCTGGCCATGACTGGTATCTTTGCATTTGAACGTTTGCAAGATTTGTATACATTGAATTTTATACCAGACCAAACAGATGACCATAGTTTTAAGGCCGAACTCCTGGTGGTGATAGATTACTTTTTGGCTTTGTTTCCCGTGTTTACATTGTCGGCCAGTTTCCCCATTATAGCCATAACATTGCGTAATAATTTGCAAACTTTATTCTTAGATATGACACGTTTTGAGTCATATAATTTCTTTGTAAGACGCATTTCATTTCCTCTAATGGCGATAGTGCCACCATTTGCCATCACTTACTTTACGGAGAATTTAACCAGTCTAGTGGCCTTTACGGGCAGTTATGCAGGTGCCGGTATACAATATATAATACCCATTGCTTTGGTATATTATGCACGCAATACTTGTCGTGAACTGTTGGGCAGTGGTGTGGTCAATGATTACCAAAGTCCTTTTCGCAGTATATACTGGTTGGCTTTTGTTTTAATGTGGGCTTTGGGTTGCATTAGTCTGGTTACTTTGAATTTCTTTTTAGATACTAAGTCTTAAAGTTTTTTTCATTTTCTATGCTCTCTTTTAACTAATGTTAAGTAAGTCTTCCTTTATTTAAGGTTTTTTAAACCTTTTTAGAAAAAAAAGTTACAAAAAAAATGTTTTATCTTCAAAATATTTTTAAAAACTGTTCGTTCATGTGCTCAATTAAAGAAAGAATTAAAAAATTAAACCCTCCATTTGAAATTATCTCCTAAATACAAAGTACTTCCTAGAAACATTTTATTTTTTTACATAAAATGTCATTATTATTAGATTCTTAAAGTAAAACATAAAGAAAGAAACAATTTTAATAGTTTTTAAGAAGCTCAATTTTAGATTATTTTTTATACATACTTACATATTATATACATATTCTATATACTATATTTATAGATTTAGATTTAGTTTTAAAACTAAACAAAGAAAACACAAATACCTAAATTCGAACTGAAAAACTAACTGAATTATTATATGGCGTTTCTCCCAAGTGAACCAACCAATACAAAAGAATCAACCAACTATTAAAAATTTTAAAGAATTTTATTTTTTAAAGAATAAATCCTGTATATATTTTTAAATGTTGAAAATATGAAAAATAAATATATTTTAAATATAAAAAAATAAGAGAAAAACTTTTTTCGAATTATGAGGATTACGAAAGGGATTAGTGTGATACTTACGTAAAAAACATTTGAATATCCAGTAATGTTTAACTAGAACTCAACTGAACTAAACTGAAACTAAACTAGAACTGAACTAGAACTGAGCTACAACTGAATTAGAAATGAATTAGAACTGAACTAGAACTGAACTAGAACTGAACTAGAACTGAACTAGAACTGAACTAGAACTGAACTAGAACTGAACTAGAACTGAACTAGAACTGAACCAGAACTGAACTAAGAGCCGAATAAGAGCTGAAATAGAACTGAACTGGAACTGAATTAGAAATGAACCAGAATTGAACTAGTACTGAACTAGAACTGAACTAGAACAGAACTGAACTAGAACTGAACTAGAATTGAACTAGAACTGAACTAGAACTGAACTAGAACTGAACTAGAACTGAACTAGAACTGAACTAGAACTGAACTAGAACTGAAGTAGAACTGAACTAGAACTGAACTAGAACTGAACTAGAACTGAACTAGAACTGAACTAGAACTGAACTAGAACTGAACTGAACTAGAACTGAACTAGAACTGAACTAGAACTGAACTAGAACTGAACTGAACTAGAACTGAACTAGAACTGAACTAGAACTGAACTAGAACTGAACTAGAACTGAACTAGAACTGAACTAGAACTGAACTAGAACTGAACTAGAACTGAACTAGAACTGAACTAGAACTGAACTAGAACTGAACTAGAACTGAACTAGAACTGAACTAGAACTGAACTAGAACTGAACTAGAACTGAACTAGAACTGAACTAGAACTGAACTAGAACTGAACTAGAACTGAACTAGAACTGAACTAGAACTGAACTAGAACTGAACTAGAACTGAACTAGAACTGAACTAGAACTGAACTAGAACTGAACTAGAACTGAACTAGAACTGAACTAGAACTGAACTAGAACTGAACTAGAACTGAACTGGAACTGAACTAGAACTGAACTAGAACTGAACTAGAACTGAACTAGAACTGAACTAGAACTGAACTAGAATTGAACTAGAACTGAACTAGAACTGAACTATAACTGAACTAGAACTGAACTAGAACTAAACTAGAACTGAACTAGAACTGTAGTAGAACTGAACTAGAACTGAACTAGAACTGAACTAGAACTGAACTAGAACTGAACTAGAACTGAACTAGAACTGAACTAGAACTGAACTAGAACTGAACTAGAACTGAACTAGAACTGAACTAGAACTGAACTAGAACTGAACTAGAACTGAACTAGAAATGAACTAGAAATGAACTAGAACTGAACTAGAACTGAACTAGAACTGAACTAGAACTAAACTAGAACTGAAGTAGAACTGAACTAGAACTGAACTAGAACTGAACTAGAACTGAACTAGAACTGAACTATAACTGAACTAGAACTAAACTAGAACTGAACTAGAACTAAACTAGAACAGAACTAGAACTAAACTAGAACTGAAGTAGAACTGAACTGGAACTAGAACTGAACTAGAACTAAACTAGAATTGAAGTAGAACTGAACTAGAACTTAACCGAAATAGAGCTGAACAAGAATTGAACTTGAAGTATAGAAGTGAGAAAGTACTAAAGTGGAACTGAATTGAACAAGATTAACCCGAAATAGAAATAACCTAGAACTGAAACAGAAATGAATTAGAACTGAAGTGGAACTGCGCTGAACTAGAACTGAACTCGAACTTAACTAGAACTGAACTAGAATTGACATAGAACTGAACTAAAACTGAACTTGAGCTGGTCTAAAACTGAACTAGAACTGAACTAGTACAAGAATAGAACTGAACTTGAACTAGAAGTGAATAAGAACTAAACTGGAATTAAAAATGAACAGAACTGACCTAGAACTAAACCATAACCGAACCAAAACTAAAATAATGTTGAACCAGAAATGAACTAGAACTGACCTGGAACGGAACTATAAGTGAAAAAGAACTAAGCTAGAACTGAACTATAAAGTGAATAAGAACTAAAATAGAACAGACCTAGAACCGAACTATAACTGAAATAAAGCTAAACCATAACTGGAATAAAAGTGAAAAAGAACTAAACTGGAAACTCGAATTTTTCTCCATAAAATCAAATTTTCTTCGAACAATCGAACGAATTTCACCACCAAATCATTGCACAAAGCTTAAATGAAAAATAAAAACACTACATATTTTGTTATTAATGTTTGGAATTTTTACCTTAACATGGACTTAATTAAATGTTTATTTTTCTCATTTTTTCTTTAATAATTATAATAATAATATTGTTGTTTGTTGTATGTATATCAAAGTGAACATCTACAATAAATAATGCTTCCAACCATCTTTAAAATGGAAGGCAAACAATCATAAACATACACAAAGAAATAGGAAAAAAGCTAAAAAAGACATATATTCATAGAAAATAATTAAAATTAGACAAAAAAAATAGTGAAAAATATATAATGAATAGGAAAATAAACAAGAAGTCTTAAGGACGACTCTATCGTCTATGAGACAAAAGAAAAAAAAAAATAATAATAATAAAAAAAGTTATAGAAAACAATGATAGTAACGAACGACAACGTTAAATGTGTGAGTGATTGAAAAGAGAGATTGAGTGTTGAGTTTTTAGTCATCTAAAGTGATGTGTAAATTGGCAGAGGGATGTAAACCGAATTCCTTTAATGTACTGTCATTATTTTCGGTTTCCAGAGTTTTACGTGGAAAAGCACAAATCAATTTGTAGCCACATTTTGGAATATGAGAATGACATTGTGTGATATAAGAGCGCAACACTTCCAATTTTGTATCGGAAGGCCAACGTAATTGAACAACTTCATCGGCGCCTGCGGCATTGATAAGTCTTAGTTTAAGCATGGTGAGTTCGTCTTTATTCGAACCCAATTGTTCTTCATAAGATGTGCGTTCACAGGCACTTTTGGTGTCATCCTCAACGAATTCTTCAACACTGCCAAAATCACTGGCCGCATCGTCATCGCCCAACTCGGCATTACTGGCCGAACCATTCGATTTGCGTTGTTTGGCAGCTGCACCACCATTCTCTTGCATTGAGTTGCGTATGGCCAAAGCAATTTGTTCCTCTTCGGATAGTTCCATAATTTTGTTACGTTTCTTGGGATTACCCTTATTTGTATGGGAAGAACTACTGGCATTTGAGTTGCCTTCATCCTCATCGATATTGAATTTGCTACCACCAGCTTCTTCACCGTCACTGTCCAGACAAATGGCCGTTGCCGTACGTTTAGTAGAGGTTGAGGGTCCCATATCATCTTCCAACTCTTGGCTAAAGTCCTTGTGATCGATTAGAAATTGTTTTAAATCATTGAGTATGGTAGATTGTTTTGGATTTGAACTTTTCCATATCTCCTCACCGGTGCGAGGATCAATGACACATAAATACGGCAGCTTGGCACAGTGGTAGAAAGCCACAAATCGGCGACCTTCGGAAGAATCAGAATCAACCTGAAAATTTAACGAAACTAATTATAAAACTTTCCGTATTACGTAATAATAATGAAGTGCTAATATTAAACATTTCTTTAAATGATTTCATACTTTCCAAAATATAAATATTTAAAAAAATAAGAAATTATGATTTCTATTGATTTTCCAAAATAACACATTTTTCTAATATGTACTCCCAAAGTTTCATTAACCTTGGTTTTATACGATCTTTACCTACCTGCCACAATAGGAATTGTCTTTTCATCAGCTTTCGCAACGCCTTATCTGGCCAAACATCACGATTCAACAGCTGCGAATCAAAACTATCGCTCTGTACATTTACCAGCAACCACTGTTTTAGGGCTTCTGCGCGAGAACGTGCCGCCTGAAAGGTGCCAGCATATGCTATGTCAGTCGGTGGACGATATAGATCTTCCAAACGACTCTTTTTGGGCTCAGCCGCTTGAGCTGCTGTAACCATATCAGCTGCACGATTTCGTCTAGAGCTGGCACGACTGTTCGAGGCTGTTTCATATAAATTATTCAAAGCCACATAACTGCCGGAAGCCTGCAGTTGTTCTTCCATTAAAGCTCCCTCTCGGGCAAAATCCCTCAAAGGACAAACCTTCACGCGTCTACTGGCACTGCGTGCTAAACGTCCTGTAGGTGGTGGTGGTGCGGCAGCATAGAAATTATCATCTTCTGGACCAATCAATTGTTCACGTATGGGTGCTATAGGTGCGCGCACACCATCATCATCGTCGATTAGGGGCAAATTAGCCTCAGCATCTTCTGTGGCTGTGGCCACACCACCTCCTTCAAAAAATAATGCTACTGCAGCTTCAACATCATTGTTGCATGCTGCCAACAAATGCTTGGCTTCTGCTTCATTCGTTCCAGTTACTTCACAGACACTTTGCACCAATTCATCTGGCGTTTGGGACATGTTATAATCCCGTTTTAAATTAGTATTTTTAGTGTTTTCAAAATTTCTCTGTGTTGGAAAATAAAATTTTCAAATTTGTTTTACCAATAAAAAAATCTTTTTTTTGCCTTTTTCGTTTTTGCTTTACGTTTTCCGTTATTTGACAGCTGTATCGAATTTTGCTCTTAAATTGCTTTGTTGGGCTCTCTTTTTATTTGTAATGTTTGTTGTTTGCAAACTTTATGCAGGGTTGTAATATTTAGGAGTTTGTTTATGTTAAATGAAGTAAAGAAGGACGTTAAATAGTTTTACACTGAGATAAATATTTGATAAATGCAAATCGGGTAGTAATTAGCTTAGTTAGTTTTTTAGTTCGTTATTTCGTTAGTTAGTTAGTTCGTTAGTTAGTTAGTAGTTAGTTAGTTAGTTAGTTAGTTAGTTAGTAGTAGTTAGTTAGTTAGTTAGTTAGTTAGTTAGTTAGTAGTTAGTTAGTTAGTTAGTTAGTTAGTTAGTTAGTTAGTAGTTAGTTAGTTAGTTAGTTAGTTAGTTAGTTAGTTAGTTATTCGTTCGTTAGTTCGTTCGTTCGTTCGTTCGTTCGTTCGTTTCGTTCGTTCGTTCGTTCGTTCGTTTCGTTCGTTCGTTCGTTCGTTCGTTTCGTTCGTTGTTCGTTCGTTCGTTCGTTCGTTCGTTCGTTCGTGTTAGTTCGTTCGTTTCGTTCTTCGTTAGTTCGTTCGTTCGTTCGTTCGTTCGTTCGTTCGTTCGTTCGTTCTTCGTCGTTCGTTCGTTCGTTTCGTTCGTTCGTTCGTTCGTTCGTTAGTCTTCGTTCTTCGTTTTCGTTCGTTCGTTCGTTCTTTCGTTCGTTCTTTCGTTCGTTCTTTCGTTCGTTCGTTTCTTCGTTTCTTCGTTCTTTTTTCGTTCTTTCTTCGTCTTTAGTTCTTTCGTTCGTTCGTTTTTTCGTTCTTTTCGTTTCGTTCGTTCTTTTCGTTCGTTCGTTCGTTCGTTTTTCGTTCTTCGTTCGTTCGTTCGTTCGTTCGTTCGTTCGTTTTCGTTCGTTCGTTCGTTTTTACCCTCTTTCAAAACCACAGCTGTGATGATGATTATGAATAGCTAACAATAAAATACCAAACCAAAACAAAAAACAAATAAATGTCACTAAAAAATAAAGGTTAATGAGCTTTTTCCATTTTCGCTTTTCTTCTATTCTATGCTCTTTTATGGTAGAATTGCAAACGTCAACATAAATAAATGGAATGACAAACAGGAGGTGGCCATATATTCGACGATAGAAATTTAAATTAAAAACAAATTTATTTTTTAACAGTTTACGCGAGAAAATTAAACTTCTTCACTAAGCAAAATTAATATAAATATGTACATTATTAATATTTTAATTATAAAAATTACATCTATGAAGTTTTATTATATCTTTTTTTGATTATTTTTGCTTTCTTATAAAATCAGCTGTCAAATTGTAATGTTATTGCTTGAGCCAATAAGAGAAAAAGAACAATTGTGTTTAGTTATTCGAAGAGAACGGTTCGTGTAACGGATAGATAGAGCAGCAAGTGTAAAAGTAAAATCGAATAAAAAAAGTTCTTGTGCAAAATTTTTTTCTTTGTGTAATACAATTATTTACACAAATATGCTTTAAAATTTATAAAAAGCTATAAAAAAAGAAAAATACTATTATAAATATCACTAAAATATGAAATTACTAAAGATAAGCAATTAAAGAATACACAAAAAATGGCTTGAATGCAAAAATTAAAAATCAAATTATAAGAAGAAAAAAATTGATAATAATGTAAGAAATTGTGTGTGCAAGTGAATGAGTGTATAAAAAAAAGTAAAACAAAATAAGTAACAAAAATACCAACACAGCAACTTTAAATAAATAAAATATAAATTCCTTTAAATAATTTTGTGTAGCGATTTCTGCAGTTAATTGTTTTAAAAAATAATAATAATCTAAAGTGTAAATTAATAATAAAAACAGCAAAAAATCAAAGCTCAATGATTCTTCTTTAAACACAAACACACACACACACATTCTAGGCGTTTTGGAAAAAATTTGCAATAAAGAAAATATTTAAAAATGGTTTCTCTTATCAAAAATCAACTACTTAAACATTTATCCATGTAAGTTTAATAATTTAATTTATAAATTAATTTAAAGAAATAAATAAAAAATCAAAACATATTTTAATGACAATCTACTGGTAGTAGTACTACTTATTTTTTTTTTCTTTTTCTTGCTGCTTGTTGTTGTATAAAAAAATTGATTTTTCTCATTGCAAAGAGAATCAAAAGCAAAAGTTGTCAGTGGCATGAGTAAATTAGCCACAAAAAGGGGGAAGTACAGAGAAAGTGTTGTTTTGTTATTTTCTTGTTTTTAAGTTATAAAAAAATATAAATTTTATGAAAAACTAAATTTTAATTGTAATACAAAAATTAGATTTTTCATAAAATTTAATAGATTTTTGTTATTTTCTTTATTGAAGTGTTTTTTTTTTTATGAAACTGCTACATATTTAATGAAAATTCTTATGTTTTTGATTAAAAATTATTTTTTGAAGGAAGTTAATTATGGGTCTAGCCCTAGTCTATTGATGGGTCTATGACTAGTCTATTGATTTATATATTGACTAATTTATTAACTATTGTACGGACTTATCAATTACGTATCTATGAACAAGTCTGCTAATTTGTCTACTGAGTAGTCTATTGACTAATCTATTCGCTACTCCATTCTATGGATAAATCTATGGACTAGTCTATAGATTTGTCTATGGAGTAGTCTTTTTATTGTTATTTGTAATGGTCTTTTGATTATTCTAGGGAATAGCTTATTGTTTGGTCTAGACTTTTGACATGTCCTTTGACTAGCCTATCTATTGATTAGCATACGAAGTAGACTTTTGACTAGTCTATGACCTATTATTAGTACATTGATTCGTCTATTAGCCAGTCTATACACTAGGGTATTATACATATATTCACTATTGACTTGTTATGGATAGTTTATGGACTAGTCTATTGAATTATATGTTCGATAGTCTATGGGCTAATCTATATAATAATTCATTGACTTTTCAATGCGATAGACTATGGATTATGGTATGGACTAGTCTATGGTCTACTCTATGGTCTAGTCTATGGTCTAGTCTATGATCTAGTCTATGGTCTAGTCTATGGTCTAGTCTATGACCTTGTCTATGGTCTATACTATGGACTAGTTTATGGTCTAGTCTATGGACTAGTCTATGATCTAGTCTATTGATTAATATATGAATTGATTAGTATAATGACTAGTCTATGAACTAGTTTATAAACTATAGACTGATTTATTGACTAGCTATGCACTAGTCACTTCTATAGTCTATTGATTTGTTTATTGTCTAGTCTATTGACAAGTCATTTGACCAATCTATTAACTTGTCTATAGACTATTCTATTGACTAATCAATTAGTCTACTTGGACTAGTGTATTGACTAGTCTATGTCCCAGATATAAACTTTTGTAATTGAGTAAAATGGGTTTTAACAAAGTTACAAATTATTTCAGGATTTCACGCAAAAAAATGCTTGAGCTTGGTTGGTTTTGAACAATACTGTATACTGAGTTTATTTTGAGAATAAAACTCTCAAAAAATCTAAATTAAAATACATGTAGATTTTTTTTATAAATTTTTAAACATTATGATAAACAATATTTTAAACACCACCTCCACCAGTCATGCCACACATCATTACAAAAACATATACATACATACATACATACATTTAAATAATGGGACAACCGTACGTATACGTGTTATTTTTTCTATAAATATATTCTCCTAAATGTTTCCTCTTTTTGACACAATATTAAAAACATTTTATCATTTTTTTTATCCCCCAAACTCTAATATAATACTTTTTTTCCACACATATGCTTGATATTTTTTTTTACTAAAGTTTGCTCCTGCTCTTTTCCTGCTTTTTTTTAACCTCATTTACTTGACAAAAAGAAAAAAAAACTATATAGAGAAATAAATTGTTGCTTCCTTTTCCTGAATTTTACTTTATATTTAAGTATAAATTACTTTACTGACTGTTCTATAACTCCCCAAAGAAATTGTTGTAGTTCGATTTAGATATTTTAAACGAAGGGCAGAGTAAGAGGGCAACTTTTCTTATAATGTTATTATTTGTTCTCATTTCTACTTCACTGCCTACTGTTGTTAATTGTAAATAAATCTACATTTAGTATAAATATTTGTTTTTAAAAGTATGAGCAAAAACAAGTGAGTCATTTTATATATTTTTTGATTTTGTTATTTATCTATAAATTTACTTATTTATACTTTTAACTTTTTCTTTTATAAAATAAACAATATGTAGTTATTATTTAAATTCTGTTGTATATATTATGAGCTACACTGTTTATACTAAAATTCTATTGTTTATTTCTTTAAACACGAATATAAACAAAAACGTGTTTTTATACCCTACAGCCCCACAGTGGCTTAGGTGTATTTATTTGGATTTGATGTAGTATACATCCTCCTATCAACCTAACCTATACCCTACAACAAACCAGTAGGGAGCGTATTATTAGATTTATATTTATCTGGAACTAGTAAAACGAATTTAATCGCTTCAGAGGTTACTATCGAAAATTACTTTTACTTTAAGACTTTATGTGATGATCGTAGCGTTATAGATCCTAGCTATTATTCCAAATTTTCTACTGTAGAGTATACTATGGCCAATATTGATCCACATGTTTATCACTTCAAGTACATGCGTGTTTTGTTAGGTTCAATATTTAATTATTTTTGTATTTTAAAGTTAATTAGAAAAACAACTTTAAAATATTTATAGTTTAAGTAAATTAAGCAAAATAAGACAAAACACAATATGGAAATATAGCAATCGGATCAGAATTATATTCTATCCTATTTATGAACAATAATATTGATCCTATACCCAACGTAAAGTGTATATCAATCAGCTTAAACTCATTGTCCATCCGATTAACCATCAGTCCATATAATCAAGCTATAGTTCGCTCTTTTGAAGATAATTAAATGTAAGTGAGTGGCCACGCCCCTATATCCAATCCGTCAATTTATTACTCAAATGTTTACATGAGTGTCAAATTTGTTCTTACAACATTTAAAGATTCTAGGTCTAATAGTTTCCCAGATGTACACATTTGCATGCAAATCCATAATATTTATATTGATACTAAAGTTAGTCGTACAAAATTTGAACACTCTAGCTTTTATAGCTTACCCGCAATAAGAATATTCGTATTAACTTTATATGAGAGCTGCCTTGCTCACTATTTCTTGTCCGCCCATTTTTGCTTAAAATTTTCCTATTGAAGCTATTGTTTTCCAAATGTACGCCAACTAGGCGGTATGGGCCGCACACTCTACTGCTAATTCGCCCACTTTCCCCGAATGTTCATATATGTGTCAAAGTTGTACTTCCAAAATTTGAGTAATCTAGTTATACCAGTTTTAAAGATATACGACTTTAAATAGTTACTTAATAAGTGGGCGTGGCACCTCGTTCCCTGAGAAGTTCCCTTAGAAATTGACTTCAACGTCCGTAATTCCTTTATAAACACATGTATTACAAGAAAATTTGGCATTACTAACTAAAAATCATCAGTATACCACTTTTAAATTACAAAATATCAGTATGATAATGACTTATTTAACTCCTTATTTGTAAGCTAAGTACAAACGCCGTATTATAATAATAAATTAAAATGCCAAAGTATAAGTAGTGAAAGGCCATTTATAATCTAAATTTTTTAATGACGAATGATTTGAACTTTAGTACAAAGACGCTGCCACTTAGTAGCCTTTTGTTATTGTATCGAAAGTTGAACTTATGAGTATTTTAACCTCTTCATAATTCAAGTTTTTGCTGGGAAGATACTCATTTATATTATCTAGTTATAGAAATGTTATTACATTTTTCTTCTAAATAGAAAATAAAAATATGGTTTAACACACAAAGAAAATTATAAACCAAATATTTTTGAATGAGGTATAATACAGAACAAAAACACATTTTGTTAAGTATATTTTCCAATATGTTTATTTAAAATTACTATTTAATTTATTATGCATGACCATAAACTAACAATAGATGCTAGGTTTAAGAAGAAAAAGTGGCCTCAGCAACAAAAAGCTAGGAAATAATTTTATACTCCAATACTTCCTACACTGGAAGAAGTACAGAAAATGGACTTTTATGTCCACACTGAAAAATCGATTTTGGTGGGAAATAAGAGTGATCATAGATTTTAATCCTTTCGGCCCTAGGGCTTCTAGTTTAGCCAGAAAATGGACTTTTATGTTTTCACTCAAAAATCGTTTTTTGGTAGGAAATATAAGTGATCACAGATTTTAATCCTTTAGGCCGTAGGGCTTATAGTTTAGCCAGAAAATGGACTTTTATGTTTTCACTCAAAAATCGATTTTTGGTGGGAAATAAGAGTGATCACAGATTTTAATTGTTTTTGCCCTAGGGCTTCTAGTTCAGCCAGAAAATGGACTTTTATGTTTTCACTCAAAAATTGATTTTTGGTAGGAAATATAAGTGATCACAGATTTTAATCCTTTAGGCCCTAGGGCTTCTAGTTTAGCCAGAAAATGGACTTTTATGTTTTCACTCAAAAATCGATTTTTGGTGGGAAATAAGAGTGATGACAGATTTTAATCCTTTAAGCCCTAGGGCTTCTAGTTTAGCCAGAAAATGGACTTTTATGTTTTCACTCAAAAATCGACTTTTGATAGGAAATATAAGTGATCACAGATTTTAATCCTTTAGGCCCTAGGGCTTCTAGTTTAGCCAGAAAATGGACTTTTATGTTTTCACTCAAAAATCGATTTTTGGTAGGAAATATAAGTGATCACAGAATTCAATCCTTTAGGCCCTAGGGCTTCTAGTTTAGCCAGAAAATGGACTTTTATGTTTTCACTCAAAAATAGATTTTTGGTAGGAAATATAAGTGATCACAGAATTCAATCCTTTAGGCCCTAGGGCTTCTAGTTTAGCCAGAAAATGGACTTTTATGTTTTTACTCAAAAATCGTTTTTTGGTAGGAAATATAAGTGATCACAGATTTCAATCCTTTAGGCCCTAGGGCTTCTAGTGTAGCCAGAAAATGGACTTTTATGTTTTCACTCAAAAATCGATTTTTGGTAGGAAATATAAGTGATCACAGATTTCAATCCTTTAGGCCCTAGGGCTTCTAGTTTAGCCAAAAAATGGACTTTTATGTTTTCACTCAAAAATCGATTTTTGGTAGGAAATATAAGTGATCACAGATTTCAATCCTTTAGGCCCTAGGGCTTCTAGTTTAGCCAGAAAATAGACTTTTATGTTTTCACTCAAAAATCGTTTTTTGGTAGGAAATATAAGTGATCACAGAATTCAATCCTTTATGCCCTAGGGCTTCTAGTTTAGCCAGAAAATGGACTTTTATGTTTTCACTCAAAAATCGATTTTTGGTGGGAAATATAAGTGATCACAGATTTCAATCCTTTAGGCCCTAGGGCTTCTAGTTTAGCCAGAAAAATGGACTTTTAATGATTTCAACTGTCAAAAATCGTATTGTTGGTAGGAAAATATAACGTGATCACAGATTTAATCCTTAGTTAGGCCCTAGGGCTTCTAGTTTAGTCAGAAAATGGACGTATTATGTTTTCACTCAAAAAGAAATCGACTTTGGATCAGGGGAAATATAAGTTGATCACACGATTTTTAATCCTTTAGCCCTAGTGCTTCTAGTTTAGCCAGAAAATAGACTTTTATGTTTTCACTCAAAAATGGTTTTTGGTAGGAAATATAAGTGATCACAGATTTAATCCTTTAGGCCCTAGGGCTTCTAGTTTAGCCAGAAATGAACTTTTATGTTTTCACTCAAAAATCGATTTTTGGTAGGAAATATAAGTGATCACAGATTTCAATCTTTAGGCCAGCCTATGTTAGCGAATGATTTTATGTTTCACCCAAAATCATTTTTGGTGGAAATAAGTGATCAAGAACTTAGGCCTAGGTTTCTAGTTAGCAAAAAGTTTATGTTTTCACTCAAAAATCGTTTTGGGAGGAAATATAAGTGATCACAGATTTCAATCCTTTAGGCCCTAGGGCTTCTAGTTTAGCCAGAAAATGGACTTTTATGTTTTCACTCAAAAATCGATTTTGGTAGGAAATATAAGTGATCACAGAATTCAATCCTTTAGGCCCTAGGGCTTCTAGTTTAGCCAGAAAATGGACTTTTATGTTTTCACTCAAAAATCGATTTTTGGTAGGAAATATAAGTGATCACAGATATTAATCCTTTAGGCCCTAGGGCTTCTAGTTTAGCCAGAAAATGGACTTTTATGTTTTCACCCAAAAATCGACTTTTGATAGGAAATATAAGTGATCACAGAATTCAATCCTTTAGGCCCTAGGGCTTCTAGTTTAGCCAGAAAATGAACTTTTATGTTTTCACTCAAAAATCGACTTTTGATAGGAAATATAAGTGATCACAGATTTTAATCCTTTAGGCCCTAGGGCTTCTAGTTTAGCCAGATAATGAACTTTTATGTTTTCACTCAAAAGTCGATTTTTGGTAGGAAATATAAGTGATCACAGAATTCAATCCTTTAGGCCCTAGGGCTTCTAGTTTAGCCAGAAAATGGACTTTTATGTTTTCACCCAAAAATCGATTTTTGGTGGGAAATATAAGTGATCACAGATTTCAATCCTTTAGGCCCTAGGGCTTCTAGTTTAGCCAGAAAATGGACTTTTATGTTTTCACTCAAAAATCGTTTTTTGGTAGGAAATATAAGTGATCACAGATTTCAATCCTTTAGGCCCTAGGCCTTCTAGTTTAGCCAGAAAATGGACTTTTATGTTTTCACTCAAAAATCGATTTTTTGGTAGGAAATATAAGTGATCACAGATTTCAATCCTTTAGGCCCTAGGGCTTCTAGTTTAGCCAGAAAATGGACTTTTATGTTTTCACTCAAAAATCGACTTTTGATAGGAAATATAAGTGATCACAGATTTTAATCCTTTAGGCCCTAGGGCTTCTAGTTTAGCCAGAAAATGGACTTTTATGTTTTCACTCAAAAATCGTTTTTTGGTAGGAAATATAAGTGATCACAGATTTCAATCCTTTAGGCCCTAGGGCTTCTAGTTTAGCCAGAAAATGGACTTTTATGTTTTCACTCAAAAATCGTTTTTGGTAGGAAATATAAGTGATCACAGAATTCAATCCTTTAGGCCCTAGGGCTTCTAGTTTAGCCAGAAAATGGACTTTTATGTTTTCACTCAAAAATCGACTTTTGGATAGGAAATATAAGTGATCACAGATTTTAATCCTTTAGGCCCTAGGGCTTCTAGTTTAGCCAGAAAATGGACTTTTATGTTTTCACTCAAAAATCGTTTTTGGTAGGAAATATAAGTGATCACAGATTTCAATCCTTTAGGCCCTAGGGCTTCTAGTTTAGCCAGAAAATGGACTTTTATGTTTTCACTCAAAAATCGTTTTTTGGTAGGAAATATAAGTGATCACAGAATTCAATCCTTTAGGCCCTAGGGCTTCTAGTTTAGCCAGAAAATGGACTTTTATGTTTTCACTCAAAAATCGATTTTTGGTAGGAAATATAAGTGATCACAGAATTCAATCCTTTAGGCCCTAGGGCTTCTAGTTTAGCCAGAAAATAGACTTTTATGTTTTCACTCAAAAATCGATTTTTGGTAGGAAATATAAGTGATCACAGATTTCAATCCTTTAGGCCCTAGGGCTTCTAGTTTAGCCAGAAAATGGACTTTTATGTTTTCACTCAAAAATCGATTTTTGGTAGGAAATATAAGTGATCACAGATTTTAATCCTTTAGGCCCTAGGGCTTCTAGTTTAGCCAGAAAATGGACTTTTATGTTTTCACTCAAAAATCGTTTTTGGTAGGAAATATAAGTGATCACAGATTTCAATCCTTTAGGCCCTAGGGCTTCTAGTTTAGCCAGAAAATGGACTTTTATGTTTTCACTCAAAAATCGTTTTTGGTAGGAAATATAAGTGATCACAGAATTCAATCCTTTAGGCCCTAGGGCTTCTAGTTTAGCCAGAAAATGGACTTTTATGTTTTCACTCAAAAATCGATTTTTGGTAGGAAATATAAGTGATCACAGATTTCAATCCTTTAGGCCCTAGGGCTTCTAGTTTAGCCAGAAAATGGACTTTTATGTTTTCACTCAAAAATCGATTTTTGGTAGGAAATATAAGTGATCACAGATTTTAATCCTTTAGGCCCTAGGGCTTCTAGTTTAGCCAGAAAATGGACTTTTATGTTTTCACTCAAAAATCGACTTTTTGGTAGGAAATATAAGTGATCACAGATTTTAATCCTTTAGGCCCTAGGGCTTCTAGTTTAGCCAGAAAATGACTTTTATGTTTTCACTCAAAAATCGATTTTTGGTAGGAAATATAAGTGATCACAGATTTTAATCCTTTAGGCCCTAGGGCTTCTAGTTTAGCCAGAAAATGAACTTTTATGTTTTCACTCAAAAATCGATTTTTGGTAGGAAATATAAGTGATCACAGATTTCAATCCTTTAGGCCCTAGGGCTTCTAGTTTAGCCAGAAAATGGACTTTTATGTTTTCACTCAAAAATCGATTTTTGGTAGGAAATATAAGTGATCACAGAATTTCAATCCTTTAGGCCCTAGGGCTTCTAGTTTAGCCAGAAAATGAACTTTTATGTTTTCACTCAAAAATCGATTTTTGGTAGGAAATATAAGTGATCACAGATTTTAATCCTTTAGGCCCTAGGGCTTCTAGTTTAGCCAGAAAATGAACTTTTATGTTTTCACTCAAAAATCGATTTTTGGTAGGAAATATAAGTGATCACAGAATTTCAATCCTTTAGGCCCTAGGGCTTCTAGTTTAGCCAGAAAATGGACTTTTATGTTTTCACTCAAAAATCGATTTTTGGTAGGAAATATAAGTGATCACAGAATTTCAATCCTTTAGGCCCTAGGGCTTCTAGTTTAGCCAGAAAATGGAACTTTTATGTTTTCACTCAAAAATCGATTTTTGGTAGGAAATATAAGTGATCACAGATTTTAATCCTTTAGGCCCTAGGGCTTCTAGTTTAGCCAGAAAATGGACTTTTATGTTTTCACTCAAAAATCGATTTTTGGTAGGAAATATAAGTGATCACAGATTTAATCCTTTAGGCCCTAGGGCTTCTAGTTTAGCCAGAAAATGGACTTTTATGTTTTCACTCAAAAATCGATTTTTGGTAGGAAATATAAGTGATCACAGATTTTAATCCTTTAGGCCCTAGGGCTTCTAGTTTAGCCAGAAAATGGACTTTTATGTTTTCACTCAAAAATCGTTTTTTGGTAGGAAATATAAGTGATCACAGATTTTAATCCTTTAGGCCCTAGGGCTTCTAGTTTAGCCAGAAAATGGACTTTTATGTTTTCACTCAAAAATCGATTTTTTGGTAGGAAATATAAGTGATCACAGATTTAATCCTTTAGGCCCTAGGGCTTCTAGTTTAGCCAGAAAATGGACTTTTATGTTTTCACTCAAAAATCGATTTTTGGTAGGAAATATAAGTGATCACAGAATTTCAATCCTTTAGGCCCTAGGGCTTCTAGTTTAGCCAGAAAATGGACTTTTATGTTTTCACTCAAAAATCGATTTTTGGTAGGAAATATAAGTGATCACAGATTTAATCCTTTAGGCCCTAGGGCTTCTAGTTTAGCCAGAAAATGGACTTTTATGTTTTCACTCAAAAATCGATTTTTGGTAGGAAATATAAGTGATCACAGAATTTCAATCCTTTAGGCCCTAGGGCTTCTAGTTTAGCCAGAAAATGGACTTTTATGTTTTCACTCAAAAATCGATTTTTGGTAGGAAATATAAGTGATCACAGATTTAATCCTTTAGGCCCTAGGGCTTCTAGTTTAGCCAGAAAATGGACTTTTATGTTTTCACTCAAAAATCGTTTTTTGGTAGGAAATATAAGTGATCACAGATTTTAATCCTTTAGGCCCTAGGGCTTCTAGTTTAGCCAGAAAATGGACTTTTATGTTTTCACTCAAAAATCGATTTTTTGGTAGGAAATATAAGTGATCACAGATTTAATCCTTTAGGCCCTAGGGCTTCTAGTTTAGCCAGAAAATGGACTTTTATGTTTTCACTCAAAAATCGTTTTTGGTAGGAAATATAAGTGATCACAGAATTTCAATCCTTTAGGCCCTAGGGCTTCTAGTTTAGCCAGAAAATGGACTTTTATGTTTTCACTCAAAAATCGATTTTTGGTAGGAAATATAAGTGATCACAGATTTTAATCCTTTAGGCCCTAGGGCTTCTAGTTTAGCCAGAAAATGGACTTTTATGTTTTCACTCAAAAATCGATTTTTGGTAGGAAATATAAGTGATCACAGATTTTAATCCTTTAGGCCCTAGGGCTTCTAGTTTAGCCAGAAAATGGACTTTTATGTTTTCACTCAAAAATCGATTTTTGGTAGGAAATATAAGTGATCACAGATTTTAATCCTTTAGGCCCTAGGGCTTCTAGTTTAGCCAGAAAATGGACTTTTATGTTTTCACTCAAAAATCGATTTTTGGTAGGAAATATAAGTGATCACAGATTTTAATCCTTTAGGCCCTAGGGCTTCTAGTTTAGCCAGAAAATGGACTTTTATGTTTTCACTCAAAAATCGACTTTTTGGTGGAAATAAGTGATCACAGATTTTAATCCTTTAGGCCCTAGGGCTTCTAGTTTAGCCAGAAAATGGACTTTTATGTTTTCACTCAAAAATCGATTTTTGGTAGGAAATAAGTGATCACAGATTTTAATCCTTTAGGCCCTAGGGCTTCTAGTTTAGCCAGAAAATGGACTTTTATGTTTTCACTCAAAAATCGATTTTTGGTAGGAATATAAGTGATCACAGATTTTAATCCTTTAGGCCCTAGGGCTTCTAGTTTAGCCAGAAAATGGACTTTTATGTTTTCACTCAAAAATCGATTTTTGGTAGGAAATAAGTGATCACAGATTTTAATCCTTTAGGCCCTAGGGCTTCTAGTTTAGCCAGAAAATGGACTTTTATGTTTTCACTCAAAAATCGATTTTTGGTGGAATATAAGTGATCACAGATTTTAATCCTTTAGGCCCTAGGGCTTCTAGTTTAGCCAGAAAATGGACTTTTATGTTTTCACTCAAAAATCGATTTTT
Organism: Lucilia sericata; assembly: GCF_015586225.1. Lineage (NCBI taxonomy): Eukaryota > Metazoa > Arthropoda > Insecta > Diptera > Calliphoridae > Lucilia > Lucilia sericata. Next base: position 996 of record NW_023996571.1, on the reverse strand, counting down.
GGTAGGAATATAAGTGATCACAGATTTTAATCCTTTAGGCCCTAGGGCTTCTAGTTTAGCCAGAAAATGGACTTTTATGTTTTCACTCAAAAATCGATTTTTGGTAGGAATATAAGTGATCACAGATTCAATCCTTTAGGCCCTAGGGCTTCTAGTTTAGCCAGAAAATGGACTTTTATGTTTTCACTCAAAAATCGTTTTTGGTAGGAAATATAAGTGATCACAGATTTTAATCCTTTAGGCCCTAGGGCTTCTAGTTTAGCCAGAAAATGGACTTTTATGTTTTCACTCAAAAATCGTTTTTTGGTAGGAAATATAAGTGATCACAGATTTTAATCCTTTAGGCCCTAGGGCTTCTAGTTTAGCCAGAAAATGGACTTTTATGTTTTCACTCAAAATCGATTTTTGGTAGGAATATAAGTGATCACAGATTTTAATCCTTTAGGCCCTAGGGCTTCTAGTTTAGCCAGAAAATGGACTTTTATGTTTTCACTCAAAAATCGATTTTTGGTAGGAAATATAAGTGATCACAGATTTAATCCTTTAGGCCCTAGGGCTTCTAGTTTAGCCAGAAAATGGACTTTTATGTTTTCACTCAAAATCGATTTTTGGTAGGAAATATAAGTGATCACAGATTTAATCCTTTAGGCCCTAGGGCTTCTAGTTTAGCCAGAAAATGGACTTTTATGTTTTCACTCAAAAATCGTTTTTTGGTAGGAAATATAAGTGATCACAGATTTTAATCCTTTAGGCCCTAGGGCTTCTAGTTTAGCCAGAAAATGGACTTTTATGTTTTCACTCAAAAATCGATTTTTGGTAGGAAATATAAGTGATCACAGATTTTAATCCTTTAGGCCCTAGGGCTTCTAGTTTAGCCAGAAAATGGACTTTTATGTTTCACTCAAAAATCGATTTTTGGTAGGAAACTATAAGTGATCACAGATTTTAATCCTTTAGGCCCCTAGGGCTTCTAGTTAGCCAGAAAATGGATTTTAT